>NW_017962976.1:2681597-2768813 GCF_001890905.1 Aspergillus aculeatus ATCC 16872
AAAAAAAAGAACAATACCCTGCATGCTGTCTTTGTGCATCAAAAATAAGAATAGCTATGTCTTTCTACGGTTGCGCTTGACTCTTGTCCCAAATATACGACCTCTAGCAAAAAGTGATGATGGGCAGGGTCTTATATCTCAAACTCCTGGTCTAACCAATGCTTCACGACCACCTGGCCTTCGTCAAATCCCCTCTTCTTGACTCGAATGATGATAGCGGCGTGGCTATGCCGATGGTTATGGATCCAGACCGGGAACTTCCGGAAGCCCACCGAGTTCAGCGAATCGATGATGGAGAACTGCGCCGGAGTCAGTGCCAGGGTGGGGAATTTCTCGCTCGCAAAACTGTCGGTCGTGCTGCTGCGCCGGAGCAGCGGCTCGATGTCGTCTTCATCGAGTTTGCTTTCCAGGTCCGCCGCGGATGAGGTTGTTACTAGACGTCTCTTGGGTGCGTCGGATGTCTTCTTATTGGATGTGGTGGTGGTAAAAGACAAATAATCGGGCTTCTGGCGAGCGCCGGCGCTCTCGAAGACCTCCTCGACGACGTGCTGGACCTCGTTGACTAGGACGGGCACGCGGTAGCGGTCGAAGATCTTGCGCGAGTGTGCGGCCTCGTGGTGGCGGATGCGGCGTTGGCTGCGGAAGTTCTGGACCACTGCGTTTAATAGGAATAAGGGCACGCCGATGATGACGAAGGCCGTAAAGAGGGTTTGGAAGGGCAGGTTCGTGAAGAAACTGGCGACCTGGCGCTGGAACTGCTCCAGCCAGGACGGACGCAGGGGCTGGACGACGGTGACGGGCTTGGTGGCATCGATGATGACGGGCTCGTACCCCTCCACGTAGTCGAACTGTACATTCTCCAGGTCCTCGAAGGGATTGATGGCTGAGATGGCGGTGGTGTAGAAGATGGTGGACCGGTCGTTGACGATGTTCGAATAGACGCAGCGATGCTTGAAGGTCTTCAGCGCCTTGATGAAGATGCTATCCGGATCCGCCAGCACACTGAGCAGCGGGCGCCCCGTGTCGCGAAAGGTGTCGATCATGAACAGCTGCTTCCCCGACATGGAGATCGTCCGTGGCCCAACATTGTTCCACAGGAATCCCCAGGTTCCCTTCAGCGGGAAGCGCACCCCGACGTGCGGCGAGACGAAGGTGGTGAAGTTGACGGGCTCCAGTTTGTCGAGCCACCCCCGCGCGTAGAGCAGTCCCAGGGCGTATCGCGCCACCAGCCCTCCGAGCGAGTAGCCGACGACACTCAGTTTCCGGATGTTGTGGCCTTCTTCGGCGAGTCGCTCCAGGGTCTCCTCCACCTCGTGGGCTAAGCGCTCACCGCCAAGCTCAATGCCATCGTAGGTGTAGTTTCCGGAGTTGCGCTTTGCGGCGAGGATGTGGAGGCGGTCCTCCTTGTATCGGTCTCTCAGGGAGGTGGCGATGAAGTCCAGGTGGGAGGGATTACCCCATAGTCTGACGTGACACGACGGTCAGCAGAAAATCTCGTTGTCTGCATTAGTGGAATGGTCTTCTTACCCATGCACCAACACGCAGAGATGATCGGCTTTGCGCGACGTCTCAGCCGGCGTCCGGCCGTTATCAAGCTCCAGCTCCATAGTCAATATGTGGAAGTCAAGAGTTTCCTCTTGCGATCAGGGTCAACGGGCGGTTTAAGTAAGACCTCCTCAACATTATCCGCCAGACTCCGCCGGATTTAGGCACGGTTTTATCGCGATTAAAGGGGCCATGTGGCTGCTTCCTTCGTTGTCCGACCGTCAAGCATAAGTTCCCTAGCAAAGGGGAGCCCAGCAAGCGCTGACTCAGCCCGATAACGAGACGTCATCGCCGGTGCCTGATGCAATGAATGGCCCAGAAGGGCCGGTGGCAGTTCATATCAGGTGTCTCGGGCTGGCTCTACATGGAGCTGGTGAGGCTGAGCACTGCGCAAAACACATCCAGTCAAGTCACTGCCGTCTCTGAGCCCCCGAATCTTTCAAATGATGGATGGTGATTGAGGTTGAGGATCAGCAAGAGGATGCGCCTTTGTCTGTTCGTGTCTGGTGTTTGCATCATTTGCACCGCGTTCATCTCCAACACGTGCAGTCAGTCTAGCCTTTGGACGCTTTCCCTTTCGACATTCCACTCAATATTCCCCTTGTTTTTCGGATCAATGAAGGACTGAAGACAAACTGGCTATCTTGGCTAGATGCTGAGCAATAATTCCCTGCTCGCTCACATCCCAGTTCGACATGATCTTCTGTTTTTAGCTCCAGGACTAGCCGCATCGCTTCTCCCCCGCGGCATGCCAAATACCGAGTCATTTATCCATACAAGAGAATCGCAGCGCCCGATTGGTCTCTGCTTGGGTGCTTGCTGTGTTGCAAAGAGTATTGGTTGTCAATCTTCTGGACTATGATCTCTCATCTTTGCCTGTATCTCTCCTTGAGCATCTTATCTTTACCCCCCCCCTCACAATGTTCGCCCCCCTCGGCTTGTTTAAGGACATACCTTGTCCGGAGGGCCAGAGCTGCTCCCTCTTGACTTGCATGTTCTCTCACAAGGATCTCACTCCAATTGATGATAGTCAAAACATCACCTCGGCTGTTATCCATTCATCAACTACGAAGCATGGAAATGCCGCGTCGTTCGGGAATTCCGCCCACACAATGTCAGCCGCCGCAGATACGAATGAGAGAGAACCGAAGATCTTGAAGAGGGATCCTCCACCAGCCCCATCCAAAGCTGCAGGCTCTGGGCCAAATGCTTCGGCCAAGTCTTCACCTGCGCCTCAGCCGCTGGTGCCTTCACAGCCGGTCAAACTACAGTCACTGTCTCGAAGGGTCTCTCCGCCACCGAAGCCAGCATCAACAGCAGTTAAGACGAATGCGCCTACGCCTGCAAAGCCCCCGCCGAGGCAGGCTCCCCGGGAAAGTTTGAATCCCCGCATGTTGACGAAAGCGCCCGCGCCGCATGGAACTAGATTGTCCATCCTAACGAAACTGCATGCTGCCATGTCTGCGCAGAACGAGAAGATCGCCAAGGACAAAGACAGTAAAGACAAATGGCTTGTTCTCACGCCCAATGAGCTCATAACAATGGCGCTGGACGAAGAGGAGAAGACCGCCCGAGGCAATCCGAGCATATACGCTAATGTCATCAAGCTTCGCATCGTCCGGTTCCTGAAAATGACTAAAGAGGAATGGACGACGGAGGTCAAGAATCACCTGAACGAGCGGTACTACAAAATCGACCCCAACGCGGAGCAGTCGAGGCCGCAGGGTTTTACTACGGGGTTGAGCGCAGAAGCGGAGATTGCACTGGCAAGTCAGCTGGTTACTCCAGTTGAAGGGCTCGAACAATTTGGATATGTCACAAAGGCACCTTCAGCTGCGGAAATCGAGAGTGCCAAGAAAGGCGTCGCGGAATCGAAGGGCTGGGAGAAGTGTGATCGGTGCGGTGGGAGGTTCCAGGTCTTTCCAGGCCGTCGCGAGGATGGTTCTTTGACGTCTGGGGGAGAATGTGTTCACCACCCTGGGAAGCCGTTCTACCCTCCAAGAAGACAGACGGATCATATAACAGGACACAAGGAAGCTTACTATTCATGTTGTAATGAGACGTTGGGTACTTCTTCTGGCTGCACCAGAGGCAAGACCCATGTCTACAAGGTTTCAGAAACCAAACGACTTGCTTCTGTTCTCCAGTTCACGGAGACGCCAGCTCAGCCATTCAAGGGGCCACTTCCACCGGTCTGCTTCGACTGTGAGATGGGCTATACCACGTTAGGATTGGAATTGATCCGACTGACCGCGGTCAGCTGGCCTCACAGCAAGCCACTTTTGGATGTTCTCGTCAGGCCGATGGGGGAAGTATTGGACTTGAACTCGCGTTTCTCTGGTGTCTTTCCTGAACACTACACCAAGGCTATGCCCTATGATGGTTTCCAGAAGGAGCCGGAAGCGACACCACATGAGAATGATGAGGCAGAGGAGCCGACCTTGAAGGTTGTCGATTCGCCGGCTGCAGCCCGTGCTCTGCTATTTAGTCACCTTCAACCGGATACGCCTTTGATCGGACATGCGATCGACAACGATTTGAATGCTTGCCGGATAATCCACCCGACAATCATCGATACCGTTATGCTATATCCCCATCCGCGCGGATTACCGAATCGGATGAGCCTGAAGACCTTATGCCGAAGACATCTCGACCGCGACATACAAACAGGCGGTAGTCTTGGTCATGATTCGAAAGAGGATGCAATTGCTACAGGTGACTTGGTCAGAGTCAAGGCAGTTGAGACCTGGAAGGTCCTGAAGTCGAAAGGCTGGCAGATCCAAGGCGACAAACTAGTGCCCCCACCGGGGACAGAGAAGGCTGAAACTGGATCATCAGCGGGGAGGCTTGGACCCGGTGCCGGTCACAAGAGAACGAATGCTAGTCTAGGCCCTTAAAGTAACGCAGTTGATACAAGCCGCTATCCTACAATTATCCTTATATAATGTGATACCCATCCTACGTCTACGTGCCAGGTAAAAAAGAGGTTGAGATATAGGTTTGCTTCATTGATTCATATCTACCATTCATAACGTCATGAGTAGATCGAGCGACGACAAACCCAGCGGATGAGTGTGGAGGTCGCCTTTTCAGGTGTAGAACGTCCACTGCCTCGAATCCAGACTGAGCGAGAAGCCACGCAGGAATCCCTCCCAATGCGCACACCCATAATCTCCAACCAAACTCATCCATCCTGATCCCGGTGCATGAAAAATTTGACATTTTGCAGAACCCCCAATAGCCGGAGTCAAGTGTCCAAGTCTGATCATTTTTCCGCTTTTTTTTTCGGTTGTCTATTTGCTGCTTCTAGAAGGAGAGAGAATTTACTCCTCATCCTCCTCACCCTCGTCGTTGACGACGTTGTAGAAGCGGAGCTCGTAGACACCCTTGGAGGTGGAGACGACGCGGAGCCAGTCACGGAGCTGCTGCTTCTTGAGGTACTTCTTGGTGCTGTTGAGAGGTGAAGAAGACTGAATCAGCGATTCGCTCTCGCCTAAACTTTCGGAAAGGTAGACTTACAGGTACTTGAGGTAGCGGCCAGAGAAGGGGATGTGGGCAACAACCTCGATCTTGCCCTCACCAGCCTGGGAGATGACGACCTTGTCGCCGAGGTTGCCGACACGGCCCTCGACCTTGATGCGGTCGTGGAGGAACTTCTCGAAAGCAGAGAGGTCGAAGATCTTGTCGCTCACGGGCTGGGAAGCGTTGATGACATACTACAAAAAGTAAAGATTAGCTTCTTGCCTTCCATATTGAAAGTTTCATGTCGCGGGTGTTCAAACATACCTTCTGGGTGACCTTCTGGGCCTTGCGACCACGAGCCTGTTGTCGGGGGAAAAAAACCATTAGCCTACTGCTCCATGATGGCGAAATCCCAAGAGAGGTTCATGTATCCACGATCCCAGAGATTTTTTTCAATCTTCTTTTCCGTCTGGAATTTTCCAGCGCCAGCGCCAGCGCCAGCGCCATCATGTCCAGACAATCATGGATATATGAACTCTCATGGGGGAACAGCAAAGCGATTTGTGGAAAGGAAACATACAGCAACGGGAGCCATTGTGACTGTAGGGGGGGGGGATTTTCTCGGGGGATAGAGAGAGAAAGTAGCTGGTCGCAAAGAGGTGAGTATCCTGCGCCTGATGGGAGTTGGGGGGGAAAGAAAGTCCGCTAGGGTACGGGATGGTCAGATCTCGCTGCTGAGGGTCGAGTGCGCCCCACTAATCCCCTTCTGGCAATGTGGATAGGGCTTGATTTTGTTGATTAGGGCTACCGCTCGTCATTTGACTGGGCTCCAGGAGTTGTGGCCTGGTTATTGAGGCGTTAATCATTTGTCCTGCCTGAGGCAGAAGGTGCCTCGCTTCTGGTCGAGGTAGCCGACGCTAGTGGGCTAGCGACGCACGGGCCACCTCAACCCCAAGATAAATACCTCTCGCAGCCCGCCTCTCTTTAGGCTTTTTTTCTTTTCTTTTCCAGCTCTCTTTGCCTTTTGGCTTAGATCAAGTGTAGTATCTGTTCTTTTCAGTTTAATCTCTGAAAGTGTTCTAAGGAACACAACATTGATTAATCTTATTTTTGTACCCTGTGGTCTGACCTCTGTGCTTGCGCATGTCGGATCACACAGTGTCATTGGGCTTACACTACCCCCAATCGACGCGAACCACCTTTTTTTCATCAATTCTGTCGGCTTGCCGACTGGTTGGAGAAGAAAACATCCTCCTTCACTTGGCGTGAGCCGCAATCTGCAAATCGTAGTTCCTGGTGCCATTCCAGTGTTTTCATCGCTATAGATGTAAATTGAAGCGCCTCGAATCTTCTCCGGAGAAGTAAGACGTTACCCAATCGTCCCCCGCCCACTGCTCTTCCTCATCTGTCTTGCACGTGATCCCGGACTACATTTCTCGTTCGTGACTGCAAAGACTTCCTCGCGAATCTCACGACTATCGCCAGAATCACATCCATAGTTCATCATGGGTTCCGTCGTGTTGCCGCACCTGCGTACCGCTTGGCACGTCGACCAAGCCATCCTGTCCGAGGAAGACCGACTTGTGGTGTGTACCGCATCTACTACTTCCCTCCTTACGACACCCAACTGATAAACCAATGCTCGTAACAGGTCATCCGATTCGGTCGCGACCATGATGTCGACTGTAAGCTCCTTCGTTCTCACCCTCCGTCCTACATCAGCTAACCCTCCGTACCAGGCATGCGTCAAGATGAAGTCCTCTTCAAGATCGCCGAGCGGGTAAAGAGTACGTAGAATCACCCCAGTCCAAACCCCCAGGCACTTCTTTTGGCAGCAAATGATCACTCACACCAAGGCTGTATTGACAGACTTCGCCGTGATCTACCTCTGCGACATCGACGAGGTCCCCGAATTCAACACGATGTACGAACTCTTCGACCCGATGACCATCATGTTCTTCTACCGGAACAAGCACATGATGTGTGATTTCGGCACGGGTAACAACAACAAGCTGAACTGGGTGCTTGAGGATAAGCAAGAGATGATCGATATTATCGAGACGATCTACAAGGGAGCCAAGAAGGGCCGCGGTCTGGTGGTTAGTCCTAAGGGTATGTATTCCTTCTCATCGGTTGTTTGGTTGGGTTACGGGTCGATGGTGATCTATGGGGGATTTGCTCGATGGCTGACTGATCGGGTATGTAGATTATTCGACGAGATATCGTTACTGAGTTGGTTGGTTGTTTGTGTTGGTCGCGGTCTTGGGTGTGGGTGCGTGGAAGGAGGGATGGGAGGTTATTTTGTGTCGTTCTTAGTCTAATGAGTTTATGAAATGGGTAGAGAAGCTGGATATGCAGTTGCCGGCGAATACTGTTTTACAATAGATGGTTGTTGGAATATAGTAGATTGGCTGTAAAAGACCTGTTGTAGTGTTCGTTCGCGATTTAAAGTTATAAACCTAATAGTCAGAGCTCTCCCCGTGATGCAATATATATTGCTCCTAGAGGTCTCACAAGATAGACATACCAACACTCGAATGATCAGACTGCAACAATCTATCACTTTCACATCGAACAGGCCAGAACATTAACCCATCTGCTGCGATTCGTTTTCAAAAATCGTCACAATTGTGAACTAAATCGAGCGAGCGGGAGAATCTCCTTCCTCCCTTCCACCTCTCGCCCCACAATTTCTTTCTCACGGCGTTACCTGACGTAACAATCAAACCCCCTTCTACCACATCTGAGTCGAGACGATCAGAGAGATATCAAACCCCACCAACAATCCCAAAGATCCAGAAAAAAAGAATTAAAATGATCGACCACCAAATCTTCGAGGATCTCCAGTCGAAGATCGACGAAGAGACCGCCGTCCGCGATGTAAGAAAGCGCAAGCTCCGCGCCAAGCCCACCTCCTCCCGGCGAAAAAGCAACGGCGACTGAATAGCCTCAAAACAGGAACTTCATGATATCGTGCAGACGCTGGCACGAAAGGGTACCTATTCCTTCCAAGCTAGAAAGGCTCCCATGGGGCTATATGACGCGAAAGGAACACGTCCTCTGATGACTGGTTACAGGACGATCCACGCAAGCTATTCTTTCGCGTGCCCACTCGACGCCTGCTGGTCAATGTATGTATCTTCAAAATTGGATTCGGGTCCTTGGGGCTTGAAATTTGGGAAGGTAGCTGATAGGGAGACAGTGAACCCCGTTCTTGGCGATGTGACCAAGGCGATCTTCGCTCAGAGAGATGAGGTCTCTCGGCTGAGGGATGTAGCGGATAAGCACCCTTTCTACAAGTACAATGGGGTGTGGACGCGGGAGCTTCAGAATCTGGTGCGTGCGTTTCCTCTGCCTATTCCTCTCCGCTGCTCTCGTTTTGTCGCTGCTGCTGGAGGGGTGTCATGGGGAGAGCCTCGGTGAAGATACGAAGGCTAACCGCCTGACTAGGTCTCGTCGATTGAGCTCTGCGCCTGGCTAGGCGGTCTGGGAGAGTACAAGTCGAGCCCCTCGGCTTCATTCTTGACGATCGAAGAGGTGGGAAAGTTTCTGGGTGGTGAGTTTCTGATGGCTTTATGTCTGGGTAAGAAGGTGTTTTTGTGAAACTGACTATTGCCCACCCCACAGTGCCTGTCAACCTTAAGGAAGAGGATGCTTTCCATTTGACCATTGAGGAATATCTCCTCGCGTTGATTGCTATGGTGGAAGAACTGGTCAATACCCCCCTCCCCCCCCCCCTCAAAAATGTGTCTAAGAATCTGGTACAGTCTCGTCTTGCGGTCAACTCGGTCACACTGGGTGACTACACTCGCCCCATGCAGATCAGCAACTTCATCAAGGAATTGTTCGCTGGCTTCCAGTTGCTGAACCTGAAGAACGATATCTTGCGCAAGAAAAGTGATGGGATAAAGTACAGTGTAAGTATTTCCCGACTGCTGCTGTTGGATGGCATGCTAATTGGCTCGTGACACAGGTCAAAAAGGTGGAAGACGTTGTCTACGATTTGTCGCTGCGCAACTTGATTCCCAAGGATGGTGCTACTGCTTGAGAAGATTATGATTAATTTTATAACTGCGTTGGACGAATCTATCTCAACGACTTTGATGTGTATTCGCAGAGCTCATTCCAGTCTGGTTCATATTAATCAATACACGGAACAAGATTGCTCGTCAGAATCAAAACGAGCATTGTTATTCATGAAAACCACCACCTAAAAGACACAGAACAAACAAGGAAATGGTATCACACTTGAAACGACCCACGCAACTTCCCACGAAACCGAATTAGACTCTCCCAACGTAATCCGACCATCACGTCCTTTAGAGGTTGGCCTCAGCACCCTCAGCAGGAGTAGGCGCGGCAGCCGCCGCCGTAGCAGTAGGAGCTTCCTCAGCAGCAGGAGCAGCAGCACCCGTGGTCTGGGAGGCCAGCTTGCCCTCCTTCCGCGCCTTCTCGATCTCCTGGACGATGGTGTCCTTGAGCGACTCGGGCTTGGTCAGACTGGCCCAGCGGCCGACCACCTTGCCGTCGGCAGAGATCAGGAACTTCTCGAAGTTCCACTTGATGCGCTTCATGCCCAGTAGACCCGGCTGCTCCTGCTTCATCCAGGTCCACACGGGGTGGGCCTTATCGCCGTTGACGTCGAGCTTACCCAGCACCGGGAAGGTGACGCCGTAGTTGAGCTGACAGAAGGACTGGATCTCATCGTTGGACCCGGGGTCCTGGCTGCCGAACTGATTGCAGGGGAAGCCCAGGATGGTGAAGTCCTCCGGGTACTGGGCCTTGAGCTCCTGGTAGAGGGTCTCGAGCCCCTTGAACTGCGGGGTGAAGCCGCACTTCGAGGCGGTGTTGACGACGAGGACGACTTTGCCCTTCACGTCGGTGAGGGGGAAGGGGTTGCCCTTCTCTGTTTGGATCAGAAGAATGAATTAGTGGAAGCAAAGAGGAAATTTGGGAAGCTTTTGCTTTTTTTTTTTTTCTTGGTATGTGGAGCGGTAGATGAGCGGGGAAAGGGGAAAAGGAAAGGTGCAGGACGTACTATCGACGGGCTCGAAGTCGTAGAAAGTGGTAGCGGAAGACATGTTTGCGAAGGATGAACTGAGTCGCAGATGGTGGTGGGTTGGTGAGAGGGTGAAGTATAGTTGTGGTTGTTGTTGTTGTTGTCGCGAAGGACGAGGACGAGGAGGAGTCGCAAAGAAGTAGGAGTTGCTGTTGCGGGGCGGGGAAGGAAGTGAAATGCAGGATTGCGCAGGGAACGAAGGAAGGATTAACCGTGGTGTGACCGATGGTTTATATGTGATGGACACAAGCAATGGCCGGCGCATGGGGGGAAACACTTTTCTCAAACCGTCGGGTTGTTTCTGTACCAACAATCCAGATAATAATTACTTCTCGGATGTTCAATTGATTTGTCTGGACCACACGTCTCTATCGGGGGTCGACGTTTCCGAAATCCGAATGGAGAGTGCTTAGTGGAAAGAAACTACTCCGAGTAAAACTAACTGACTAACTTACTTCAGTGATCAGAAGCAAAAGAAGAAAGAAAGAGAGTAGGACGATGTCATCATCCATCAGAACGGCGGGTCGATCGATGGGAATTGGGTTTGTCATCGTTGGCTGTCCAGAACATCCCCCGGTCCCGGTCCTATTGCTGCTTTGGGAGCCAGATTTCTTTTTTTTATGAACATGAACTGACATATGACCACTTGCTGCCCTTGTCCCCCCCCCCCCCTCTGCGCGGGGCGAACATCCGCAGTGTCTGGTACTAATTTGGAAGTAAATAATGACGGTTGCAGAATTCCAAATACTTTCTCTCCATTAAGCTACCTTACTACTCAATCTAAATGAACTGGACTGGAAATGGCCCGATAGGATTTGAGGGAAAGTGGAGTCTCTACCTAGGCTGACGAGCGTCGACCTTTTTCCGAAGCCCGTCCTACTCTTAGCCTCTGATCCAATTATTCCGCCGGGTCTCGGGCTCCGCTTATTGTCAGCGTTTTCGTGGTTCGGTGCCTTGACATTCGATTTGAAATGTATTGTTGAGGCGGTATTTGAGTCTTATGAAAGGTATAGATGTACATGAAGCCAGCATGTCTTGCATAAACGTCCTCAGACAAATCAACCCGAACCGAACCAGCCGGTCAGACGTATGTCTCCGAGAGGTGAGAAACGAAGAATCTCGTGTCAGCCACCGCTAGGATGACTGGATCCTTGCGCACTAACCGCACATATCTTACTGTACAGCGCCCCCCCCCCGGGCGTGCGCTTTGGGCTTTAGAAGAATCCTCTGATGACCCCAGGGCTTTCTGCAAGCCCCTGCCGCAAAATCCCTAACAAGGCCCGATCGGGCCCGATACCGGATTGCCTGATCACACTGGGTTTGAACGATTCCTTCCTGCCTTTTTGCGTGATGCAGTTGGACCATCTATTGTAAATAGAATTGGCCGGCCAAGTGAATTCTTCGTCCCTTTCACTCTTTGCTCTCTCCCACCCAATGTCGATATTGAGGTAACCCCCCTCGTATCTTCTTTTCTGTCCCAGCGCAAACTCATTTCGCATCCCCCATTTCCAGCGCATCCACATCCAGCTCCTCCATGACCCCAAGCACAACTCCTAGACTCTCCATAAATCCGTTGACTGCGACGCGGAGCATCCGGTTCGTGGTCGCATAGTACGTCGTCTCCAGGACGGTCTTCGCCGCCTCGTCGGCGGCTTGATCTCTATCCGGGCTAGTCAGGGTCAGGGTGCGCTTGACGAAGGGGGAGAGCTCGGCATCGACTTCGAGTGTACGGAGGGCTGACGAGGCGAGGCGGTTGGTTGGGAGAGGAAGGGAGATGGTCCTTTTGCGGCGATTGTCAGAATTTTGTTAAACGCGGGGGGGGGTTGCCTCTAGAGGTTGAGAGCTGGAATTGTCGCGAAGGGAGCTACTCACAAGTTGTAGGGAAACTCGGTGGCTGACACGGAAGCACTCATTTTGGTTTGCGGGACGTGTGAACGTGGTCGGGGTAGGAGGGCAAGCTTGGTAGCTGGCGATGGTTATGGGGCGTGTATTCTGGCCGGGGGATCAGAATCGAGCCAGCCCGCTGAAGCCTGGGCGGGGAGAAGTGGGATGTTCGATAAGAGATGAGTCAGCTTGGTGCCTTAGGTTAATATTCTTGATCTTGGTGCCCATAACATTGCTCGCTTTGGTCAATGTTGTGACGTCTTCAACCTTGAACATGGCTCTTTTCCTGGGGCAAAATAAGGATACTTGATTTACTCAGCAGCATGGCTAGTTTTGCTTCTATAGCTTGTATTTGTGCAATTGGGCAGCAAGCTTAACGCTCTCATCATTGTCTGCCTGGGCTCCATCCAAGAGATGCAAGTCGACCGTTTACATTGGCTACTAAGGCGATTTACATTGGACGTCCTGGGCACCGGTGGGGGAGAATCCCTGTTGGTTGTTGTCGTACCATGCCCCGGGTTTTCCCCGTCTTGCCCGTCGGGATTGAGATGAGTTCAATAGATCTGTTGAATTGTTGGAGAAAAAGTACTTGTTTTTGAACAATAGCCCATTACAGACGGTATTTTCGGAATCGCGATGTGTTTATACAATGAGATTGTCCCTTGAGTAATGGCGATACTGGAGAACTGGTGCTGAAATGATTGAGCTGGCTCACCGTGGAGACTTTCGTCCAAGCTCCGTAGATACACTGAGAGGGGCAGGGCGATGCCTTGGCCGTTGACGGTACTGTATGTTCATGTACCTGACGGGATATATATTGATGATGAAATCGTGATCCCTCCGGAAACAATGACCTCAATCTCCTCAATTGGTGGCTGGACGAGTCAAGTGAGGGGCAATGACCTCAGATTATTGGGCTTTTGCAACTGCACCAAGGCAGCTGCAGATAGCGGAGTCAACATAAACTATTGAATTCGGAGGGCGAGAGACTAAGTTGGACTGACAACGGAAGGCCATAACAGTGGCAGAGAAGGGCCATAATGTAAACACCGGCAAGGCGGCGCTCACGTGGCCGGACCGCTCAATGTTGTTTTTGGGGAGGGGGAGGGAGGCTGGAACCGAGATTTGTTGTGTTTACGGGACGGGGTGTTTGTTTGTTAGGGGGTACGGCTGCTACTAGTAAACTTACAATTTACTGGGTAACGGGAAGTTAGCTTAGCAGTTACTCCGTAACCAACCCCCCCCCTGTCAGCTTATCTAATAAGCTCTCTAGAGCCTGAGGCATTCTACGTTTCCCTGTCAACCGCCCGCACTAGACCTGAATGGGTTCACCACAACATAACAGCAGCCACTTAGCGTGCATCGCAGTTGCCCCAAACGAGTCTCCCATCGGCCTCGAGCCTATCCTCTTCTCGTGCAAGCCAACTTTTTCCTCACCTTCCTCTCTTCCTCTCTTCGTCCTCTCTGGTTATTATAAACTCGACCTTCGCCCACCCCGCGGATCATCTGTACATCCTCCCCTACTCGGCCTTGCTGCCTCTATCCTTACCCTACACGCCAACCCCCCCCCGCGTCTTTATAGCTTCATCTTATGCTTGGAAGTGTCAATCAGACCAGACCATGACTATCTAGCTCCGACATCTTGCTTGCATCCCATCTCTGTTCTTCACCAGCAGAGGTCCTGACCATCCATAGCGGCATCTTATCTATTTAAATCGACACATCCTATAAATCCTTCTTTCGAAGAGGTCTTGCGATTCTTTATTATCCAATCCCATTGTCGGCGCCTCTTGTTTTGGAAGCCGCGTCAATACAGTCAAGATGTCTACACGCAGCGGCGATTATGGGCAGGTGATTGAGTATATTCAAGGTTCGTTATCCAACATCATCCTCGGGAAGCATTGGCGGGAGATGTGAAGGTCTTGGCTTGTTATCCGTTGGCTTGCGTTTGCAGTGTACTAAGAATCTTCGCTCTAGACCGTCTCTACCTGGCCTCTTATGATTATCCCCCCGATGCGAGAACGCCTTTTCCCTACCCTGAACAACCCAAGTCTCCCAGCAAGCGATCTGCCAGAGCTCAGCCCAGTACTCCCAGCAGCAAGAAACGCAGCCCCGTATACTTTACTGTCGACGATGTTCTCCTATACAACTCCTTCCACGCCGACTTCGGTCCTCTGCATATCGGACATCTGTATCGCTTCGCAGTACACTTCCACGAGATTCTGGGAGATCCCGCCAACACTGATCGCGCCGTGGTTTTCTACTCCAAGACGGACTCGCGCAGCCGTGCCAATGCAGCTTGCCTAGTCGCTTGCTATATGGTTCTCATCCAATCTTGGCCTCCACATTTGGCCCTGGCTCCCATCGCACAGGCAGATCCTCCATACATGCCATTCCGCGACGCTGGATACAGTCAGGCGGATTACATCCTCAACATCCAGGACGTTGTATACGGAGTGTGGAAGGCCAAGGAGCAGTCGCTCTGTGGCTTGAGAGATTTCAGCCTAGAAGAGTAAGAGCAGCCTTACGAATGTTTTTAGTTCAAACGCTGACTGGGTGACTACATAGGTATGAGAAGTACGAGCGTGTTGACATGGGTGACTTCAACTGGATCACTCCACAGTTCGTGGCCTTCGCTTCCCCGCAACACCAACCCATTGATGTCATTCCTCGTGACACTCCTGAATATGCTGCACTGCCTTCTACCATTGCGGAAGTCCAGGCTTCGAAACTTCCCACGCCCTTTAAGAATGTTTTGACCCACTTCTCCTCCCGTAGCGTGGGCCTTGTTGTGCGACTGAATTCCGAATTGTACTCGCCATCATACTTCACGGCATTGGGAATCAATCATGTCGACATGATCTTTGAGGACGGTACTTGCCCGCCTTTGCCCTTGGTACGCCGATTCATCAAGATGGCACATGAAATGATCACGCAAAAGAAGAAGGGCATTGCGGTCCACTGTAAGGCAGGCCTTGGCCGCACTGGATGTCTCATTGGGGCCTATCTCATCTACAGATATGGCTTTACTGCCAATGAGATTATTGCTTTCATGAGATTCATGCGCCCTGGAATGGTTGTTGGACCCCAGCAACACTGGCTGCACCTCAACCAAGGCTCGTTCCGCGAGTGGTGGTTCGAGGACAGCATGAAGGAGAAGCTCGCTCAACTGCAGTCGGCGCCTATCACGCCTGGCCGGCCGACTACCCGCCAGCGGGCTAACGGGCCTGTCGCGACTCCACCTAACAATGGCCATTCTAAGCGTGCCGCTCTCGGGGAGATTGACCACAATGAGGGGGCTGGCACTCAAGCCGAAGAGAACCTGCCAGCACCCACACCCGGTCAGCCTCGCAAGTCCCACCGCAAAGACTCTCGCCACCACCCCTACTCTCGCACCACTTCTGGTAGTCTGATCCTCGAAAAGGAGACGAACAAGACATCCAATCGCCTCAGTACCGACAGCAGCGAGAGTGAAGAAGAAATTCAGTTGCGTATGCTGGCCAAGCGTTCCTCAAGATCCCCCGTGGCATCTCCCAACCAGCGGTCTGTCAGCTACTCAGCTACTGTGACCGCCAGTTATACCCTCAACGATGATGATCGGGAGAACTGGGGTGATGCAGCTACATATGCACCCAAGACGCCAGTAAGCAGCAAGAGCGGCAGCGGGGCGATCTCTGTCACCAAGGTTCGCACGAGCCCAAGACGTGTGACGGATAGCCGCGCAGAAAAGGGCGTTCGCAAGGCTAGTGGACGTGTTGGCAGCGCTGGAAGTCCTACTCGAGTGAAGTGAGAGCGCGATTTATCGCTGCCCCTTTCTTCATCTTTGTTTTCCTTCCTCTGCTTTCAGATATCCACTTCGTATTGTTTATTCTCTTCTTCTCCGCGGGGCATAATTTGTGCATAGCTCCAAAGTTTCTTGTTTTGTCATCAGCTTGCATATCTGCATTGTCTATTCCTCTTGAGGGAGTAGTGTCTTCGAGGTGTTACTGGTGTTGGTGCCTGGTGCGGTTCTCACGGGTCTGGGCAGGAGCTTCCAAGGCGTTCGGTGCGTTGTGGACTATGGGATGATCTAGAATTTTGACTCAATACAACAAGTCTAGTGATTAGCACGTTATGATCATGACAATTGACACTGTACGTCTACGATCTACGTCGGAATGACAAATTGGTTGATGACCGATCACGTAAATGACATAAGCGTTCATATTGCCTGTACTTTCAAGAATCTCCGAAGGACCAATCACCTTCTGACAGCTTATCTCTGTACTGGTGTTAAGGCCCTTGGATTGTCTTATAGAGACATCCTATTGATGTACATCACTCCCTTGATCAATCCCCTTCTCAGCCTGACATCTCTAACCTCGAAGTGGATTTCCCCGCACCATACCGATGCCTTGCCTTCCTACCCCAAAGGTGACCGTGCCGAAGCGCATAGGCTTTTCATTCTCTGACCCGATCAAGAAGTAAGATAAAGATCAAGTTTGGTAAGTGGACTAATATAGTTATGAATACCGGCTACGAGGATATTACAATTACCTGTAATTCCGATTTCTATATGTAAGTATTAGTAGTCTCCGATCACAGTACCTCTAGTTATCTATGTGAAGTCCTAGACAAAAGTACCATGCCTGTGTAAAGCTCCGTAGTATCACAGCCAAGACGAAGAGAACCGGGTGGTACCTGAGCACATAGTCCCGGAAATCACGCACGCTATCTGATCAGGCGTCCCTGCCACTGTACTGTGCAGTCTCGACAATGACAAGCTACATGTCATTTTTCTTCGGTCATTTATCTAAGGTATCAGGACTATTCGAACTTATTCTAGTTTATTTACTGCAAAATCCCGAAGTTCTGCATCGATAATGCCGTGATGCGTTCCGTTGAGAGTCTCGTCAGCACGGCATCGCAACGAGAATACCTCGTTCGTACTTCCGTACTACTAGGTTGCATAAGAAGTGGTATTAAATGTCAGGCAGGGTCATGCTTGGCTCGATGTAGAGAAAGTGATTGATGATGACGGTAATGGAGCGAGATGATTGAGATGGTGGTCGATTAAGAAAGAAAGCCATCCTGGGTTTGCGGCCGATTGGGAAGACTGTAACCAATTTATTGCTCCGGTTAGTAAGAGTTGAGGTTATGATTGAAACAGGATGTGCAGATTGTGCATGGAGTATCATGAACCGTCTCTGCGATGGACGACGGATCCACGGTTGGGTTTATGCGGTAGCTGGAATTGGACTTTGGAAGGTTCGGGTACTCGGACATGTTGCGCAGGAGCGAATATAGAGTGCCCTGTTTGAATGGTGAAATTGGTATGTTCTGAGGCAAGGGTCTGCTTGGGAACTAAAATGTAGCACGTAGCTGACGCATCTGGGATCACGCTGAGAAGGTAGGGCCAGAGATGCATAGTACTGAGAAGGATTGAGCCGGGCTGATTCGAAACTCCTTCCTCGGATTGTCTACTTGAGGGGATTTGGTTTGCCCTTGTGTTACAATGCTGGGAAGTCCACACAATACAGTGCAGTACAGTCCAATCTGTCTCTAGCAAGCCTCTTGCTCCTCACAGGCCCGGTCTCGACGCCACATTATGCTGATAATAGACCAGCCGGTCCCTGTTTGCCGCCCACACGCTCTGTCTCCGAAATAGCCCAGGCGAGGCATGGATGCCACTCCGCTGAAAAAATCTGACGAGTAGCATGGACGATATCTCTGGGAAGAGTGCCAAACCAGTTACAGGTGCTCCGCCAATGCAAGATGACCATATAATTCGCGAGGACGCAGAGCGCCACCGGCGCGCCTACATGGACCTCGGTCCAGAACTCCGAGGTCACACACGTTGGGAAGTATCCATACGTCATATGCGTGTTATGATACTCGATCGCGATGAGAAGGGCTTTTCTCAGGGCTTGAAGGGCTGAGGTATACATCGTCGCGTGGGTCGTCGGGAGACTCGCTGCCGAAAGACGTCGCTGAATGGCGTCGAGCGCAGCCTCGATCTCGGCGGGGGCTTGCGGTCTGGATCCAAAGGTGGCGGAGGATATAAGGAGACCCACGGGGTGAGAGCCGATGAATCCTCGTGCTGGAATACAACACTGTGCGCGGTCCGGTACAGGAGAACGAGAATGTCGTGTATGGTTTTGATGAGGCTTCTGGCGGGCTGTTCGCTGCAGACCTGAATCTCGAAGGCATACGCGATCACGAAGCATTGGAAGGCGAAAAGCGCACCAACGGCGTCTGGGTCCTGGCCTGGATGGTTGTTGGTTAGATATGGCCGGACGGTGGCCACTCCTAGATGGTAGTGATTGATCGCCAGAATAATGTGCTCCCTGCGGCGCGAGACGCCATGTAAAGCCAGATCTAAGGCGCTGATGCTCAACAGTCCGTACTGGGGGAAGTCATACTGGAAGGCGAGCTCGGGAACTTAATTGGCCTAGATCGAGGGATCCGTGGGCCCCGGATGGGATACCTCGAGCATCGCTTTCGCCGTGTGCAGAGTGTAGTGGTTCATCAGCCGTAACCGGTCTCGGTCCAAGGCCGACAGCAACTGCATATACAGGTCGGCCTCTTCTCATTGCACTGGATTGATAAGCATCCGGACTAGCTGCAAGGAACCGAGCACACCTTTGTCCGATTCCTCTTGCATTGTGAGCAACCGTGACGGCTCTTCTCGTGGAATCGTCGTCGTTGAGGCAATGGAGCAGAGGGAGTACCGGTTGAGGGAAGTATTGGTACTTCGAACTGAGCAGACGAAATGCGAGTCTGTCCTACACGGATTGTTTTGATCTTAGATCTTCTCTGAATCAGTGTCGTCATGTAATGATCTTCAGGTATCAGATTAGGAGTGCGTAATTGTGGAGAAAGGACAAGCAGACCACAACTGACAGTCCAAGTGCAGAGACCTCACTGGTCGTGATCAGGGGTTTGAGGAGGTGGAAAGGATGAAAGAATGAAACATTAACTCTGGGGGGGACGCGCAGGCGGGATTAGGACTTAAGTCCGTCCGCTATCCTCAGACTGGCACCTTGTCCTGTTACTGTCCTGTCTTGTACATCATACAATGAAAAAGCAACTCCCCAGGTATAGAAATCTCCATATCAACCAGATCCCCGAAAGAATAGGTCGGGCAAGTACTTAAGAGGCGCATCAGACCAAACCAATGGACTAGATCAACTTGTACCACATGCCATCCCCAACCTCACATTCGCACCCCCTCCTCAATCCCCCCATACTCCCAGACTCGCCTTTCGCAATATGGTTAACCTCGACGTGATCCACGCCTCTAACACCACCCTGGTCAGGAGCCAACCCTTGGTAGCCGTCTTCTTCGGCGGCACATCGGGGATCGGCCACTACACCCTGCGCGCCCTGGCCACCGCTGAATCCCAGCACCGAGGCAAAGGCCTGCGCGCCTATCTCGTGGGCCGCAAGGCCCCAGCCGCCGAGACCATCATCGCCGAATGTCGCACCCTGTACCCGGAGGGCGAGTACATCTTCGTCCAGGCCCACGACCTCTCGCTGCTCCGGGACGTCGATCGCGTCTGCGCCGAGATCCTGTCCCTGGCGCGAGAGCAAGGGCAACAAAGCGCCGCCCCGAATCCACGAATCGACTACCTGATGCTATCCCACGGTGGAGCGCCGTTTCAACCCAGAAAAGGTAAACCTGCTGGATTTCACTTGTTCATCCTCGACAAGAAACGGAAAGACAAAAAAGTCAAGATCGATAGAAAGGAAATCCTATGCTCCTTGCTTACTTACACAAAACGCAAACGCATCCAGATACCGCCGAAGGCCTGGACACGACAATGTCCCTCCTCTACTACTCGCGCATGCGAGCCATCACCAACCTCCTGCCCTTACTCCTCCAATCCCCGCTGCCCGCGACAATCGTCTCCGTCTACGCCGCGGGCTTCGAAGGGAAACTCTACACCGACGATCTGTCGCTCCGCAATCTCAAGCTCTACAGCTACACGCAGGCGCGCTCCCACATGATCTACATGCACACGTGGTTCATGGAGCAGCTGGCCGAGCGGCATCGCGGCCGGTTGCGGCTCGTCCATATCTTCCCGGGGTTGGTGCTGGGGCCCGCGTTCGCGAACCCGGAGCTGCCGGCCTGGTTCCGGGGGTTCTGGCGCTGGGTGTTTGTGCCGCTTCTGGGGCGGTGGGTCTCTGTGCCGGCGAAGGAGTGCGGAGTCCGGATGCTGAGCCTGGCGTCGCCGCGTTATCCGCCGCGAGGAGGAGGAGGAGGAGGAGGAGGAGGAGGAGGGAGGGGCAGGCAGTGCATCGGCATCGGGAGGGGGGTCATCACCAGAATCATGGAGATGTGATGATGGGAACGGATGGTCAGCTGGGGAGTGGGGTCTACTCGCTTGGCTGGAAAGGTGAGTCGAATATCCAACTCAAGGCCTACGAGAAGTTCGATCTGGCGGAGATGAGGGCCAAGATCTGGGAGCATACGAACAAGGCTTTCGAAACGATCGAGAAGGGAGATGTTTTCAAGGATTGAGATGGGGTTTTTTTGATGATACGGTTGTCTCAGTGTAATCAAGGTAGTAAGTCCACGCAAATGACTGACGAATTGGTTTTATGGTAGCAAGCGATCCTTCCTCAAACTGGGGAAGCTGGATGTAATATGCCAGGTACTGTACGTCATGGTGCGAATACAATTCTAGAATTGAGGAATGCGTTGATCTCTAGAATCTCTACACGACCAGCATGTTCGCAGCTGAGACGGAAGCAAGGAAGACAACTGCAGCAGCTGCGAAGCGGACCTCCGTCTGGACCCCAATCTCAACCCTGGGCATCTTCGAAGCGGTATCGCAGTTCTCACCATCTCTGTGTATATTCCTCCTTCGACAATTGCCGAGCCTGGTATGGGTCCTTCGCCTGCTCCATTCCGCAACGGCGGATCGAACGTCTTCTGCCACAGTCATTACAGAATCTGGTTCTAGAGCACCTGTATTGTGTCAGTTCGCGAAGATCAGATAGCAAAAGCAGGAAAGCTCAAACGTACATTGTCGGGCTACAACCACTTGTTCTCTCTACTAGAGCCTTGCAGTCATAGCACTGCTGCCAGCCTAAGTTGTTTTTTGAAGATAGGGGTTGGCTTAGAGCAGGCTTCTTATCACACTCATTCCTAAGGGGGGAGGCCGCTTTACACCAAACACAGGTGGAGGTGCCGCAACAGAGGCATCTGGCCTGATATGCTGTGACCCGGTTGGGCGGAATCGGTACGCGGCACGTCTTCTTACTGCAGCGAGTCCAGTTGGTTGTCAAAAATTCGAGTTTTGCTTTGTCGTATTCGTAGAGTTCTTCTTCGGTCATATACTCTTTTGCTAGACGCAGGGGTATCACGGTCTTGCAGCACCTGGGCGGGAAAAGGAATGGTTCCTGGGTAGCCCTGAAGAAGGAGCCCTTGAGGCACTTGACGCAATATAGATAATCGCATTCTAGCCTGATGGTGGGCTTCGTTGAATGAAAACGCCTTAAACATACACAGCATCGGCGTGCGAGAAACCATTCTTGAGAATAGGTCAAAACCGCTCTCAAGGTATCCATGTCTGTGTCCGGGAATATCTGATGGGAGGGTTGGAAGGTATAGTTCGCTTGTCATATGCTCGGTTCTAGACCGCTGTTTGTGGGTGGGGTTTGAGTATCGATCTCTACTATCCAATGCAGCGAAGATTCTGCGTCGACTTAAGTTTCGTCCACCGTAGGCGGAGTGAAGAATGCATATGACTCAAGCGCATGCAGGCTCTGGGTACTGATGAGACTGTGAAGGGGAGCTTGCGAGCAAACGACGTGACGGGCGACGAATGGTGTGGTCGCTTAGGTCATTGGGTGTCATCTCCCGGACAAGGACTTTGGGATGCGACCAGTAAGCGCTACTTCGCCACTCAAAATGTAAGTTTGACATGTTGTTGCTTTTCTTGTGTTTGACTGCTGATGAATGATGTTATAATGTCGAGGTGTCCCCAATTCAACGGAATCATGTTCCGGTAGTACACCCGCCAGTTAGAGAGCCGCGTGTTCCTGGACCAAATGAGCGAAAAAGACCACATTGAATCATGTTGTCAGCAAGGATGAATGCGTTTGTGCACGGAACAGATGCATGTACTAATGCATTCTGCTCTCTGTGCTTTCATCTTGAGTATGGTGGCCACTGCACGGTAGGCGTGACATGCCTTTTTGGCTGGACTGCGTAGAACTTTCATCCATATATGGGAGACTGCAATGATCGAGCGCGCTTGATTCTGCCTTTCAACCTCATCGTCAAACGTAATCTCATAGGTCTGACCCTTGTCACGCGAAACTGTCGCAGTCATGATGATTGGGCCCAATTCAAAGCTTTTGCCCTCAATTACTCCTCTCGTGTAGGGCACTGCTGGTCAACACCAAGAAGTAAAACGAGGCTCTGGTGAGTGCTGATCAGTCGACACCAAAGTAGGCTCGCTCCGATTAATGCTTCGAGCTGCGATACCATCGCTGGAGGAACTTTGGAATGTTCGGCTTGCTTTCTGTGGAGGACTAAACACGGGCGCCGGAGATGAAGATAGGGAACAAAAGTGGTAGGACGAAGGCTTATCGAGTCAGCAGTGGCACGAGAAGTATGGGACGTGAACAAGCCAATGCATGGTGCATCAATGTACTTTATCTGAGGATTGGTTCAAGAATACAGAATGTAACACAGGATTGGTTTCGATTGTAACCGGTTCAATTGCAGAGAACAAGGGTATCATATCAATCATGACTCATGAGCATAAATAGAAAATCGTGATTTCAGCCAGGATGCACCGTGCGACAAGCTGTGACGCAAATCATTCATCATGAGGAGAATACGAAGAGGGTATACCTCCGCGACGAGGGTAGGCCGGTGGCAGAAGATCAGGGCACATCATTCGACGGGCGCTTTCGGGAGTGCCGCTGCGATAAAGTGATGTAAAGTGTCGTTATGGCGCGAAATTCTGCTAAATCATACCATCCAAACGAAATCGTTGCTAGAATACGTCTCTTGCACGTAATAGGCTCGGAGGCAGAGTGGGCAGTTGAAATGGTCCTGTAGGTACCACTTCTCCAGGCATTCCCGATGGAAGACGTGTAAACACTTCAATTCTCGTATCTCTTGGGAGCGCTGGACGGACTCGAGGCAAACGACGCTGCAGATTGACCGAGTGAGTAACGGTGATGATGGCGGTTGCTGGGCTGACCATACCACATGAACTGTCCGTCGGCGCCCTCGGAAGGTAGCTTGGCTCGCGACCACCAATCCTCCAGGGTACGAGCTGGTGAGACAGCGTCCAGCTTACGCAACTTGTCGTGCGAGTCGCCTTTCCTGCTTTTGGCCTTGGTGGCGGGACGACGCTCGCGGCGATTGACGAAAAGGCTCAAGCTGAGCCTCATTGTTGTCTGTCAGTAATGGAGGGCAGAGGAGGGTGGGCATTGACAGGTGGGGAGGAGGGAGGGAGCACGGGAGGGAGGAAGGAAGGGAGGAAGGAAGGGAAGGGAGAGAGGGAGGAGAGGGAGGGGCACGGGGGAGGAAGTAAAAAAAGGACGGACAAAACCAACAACGTACAACAAACACATGATGACGAAGGTCACAAGTCCCAGACCTATGCCGAGAACAATGGCGAGATGGCTATACAGCGGGAATTCTGATGAATTGTCCGACCACAACCCCATCGTCCTCACCGCAGGGACTATGTGGGCGGCCGCCGGGGGTGGTGGAGGGGAAGGGAGTAGAGTATGTTTTTTTTTTCTCCGGAGGAAAGAGAGAGAAAGGGAAATGACGAGATTAAGAGAATTTCTTCAAGTGAAGCTTGCTCTTTGCATAATATATACTTTATTCTCTCTCTCTCTCTCTCTCTCTCGATCGCAATTGTGTTCACCCAGTTTGATCGTCGTCACTTGGCGGGGCTTGCGCGCGCCAACCAGGCTTTATCAGACCATCATTTAAAGTCTCAATCAGCAGATGCCGGTGGAACGGAGCAGTCCATTCATCACGGTCGGAACTGAAAGAGAAGTGGCCAGCCCAGGTCGCGAAACACGAGAATGGGGGGGGGGTAAGAAAGGAAACAAAGGAGAGGATAGATAGTTGCGAGCGAGAGACATTGCCACCACTGCCACAGTTGTACTCCAGCCGCAATCCCATCTTGAAGCTATCCCCGAACATTTTCTCTTTTTCTATGAGTATTTTATTTCCCACCCCTCATACATTCATACTTCATACACGCCTTGCCTTTGCTCACTTCATCTAATTCTGCGGAATGACCAGACGTGGCCAGATGTAACCAGATGTGGACCTCCCTCGCCTCTGATTGCCTTGTATACATTCCCTAAGAATTCTTCCCCATGCAGCTCAACCCAAGTAGAAGCTGAGGCAACCACCAAGACAGTCTAAAGCATGCTGGTGACCTTACTTTACTTAAAACTAGGTGCATACATACATACATATAGCACTGGACACACCGAGCATGATCATGATCGGAGCCGATCACTGCAGCCTTTGCCTGGAGAGTGAAACCCGTGACTGGGAGCCAGCCACGGCCCAAGGGTTCCCACTGGTCATGCCATGGAGCCATGGATGTTCGTGTCAGGTCATGCCACGACGATCCGGTCCAGTCAGATAAGGTAGTCTCGCGCAACTCCCTTTCAAGCGATCATGACGCAATCTACCTCAATTATTTCTTCTTCTCATCCAGGTCTGGAGGATGGAGGATGGTGAAAGATAACGCGACAGTACAAGAAATCACCCGGTAAGCGACTACTGACATACTGCGCAATCAATAAGAAGGCCGACTTGGCAAACCGCCACAATTAAGCACGGTAGTCCTGGTCATCGCGGCGAGGAGTACGTGCCTAACTTACTGGTTACTGATCTCGGGTCCGAGCAGCACCAATCCTGTGCCCCCATGCATCCCTCCCTTGTCGCCCGTGTCGGTCAGTGATCACCCATTTTGCGGGGAAATTAACATCGCCTCCACTCATGGCTGGGGAGCATGCGTGGTGACCACTTACAAGTGATCTGTTTCCCCACTCCAAGGATAACGGATTTCCGCGGTATCAAACGCTTTTGTTTGACAGATCACAAGTGCTGCCAAATCCCCCAACCACCCCCACTTTTTGTTCTTCTCACAGCTTCCGACTGGTTCACTGGGCTGCCAACTGATGTTGTTTGCTTCAGCTGCGAATTAAGCGGCTTTGATTGAGCGGGCTGTGTGATGTATGTATGTACACCATATACAGTACATATGGTACCGTGAGATGCCGTAATTGTGACTCTCGGTAAGGCGATTTACCGTACACAAACAACAATCTCTCGAACAACAACCATACAAATATCGCTGCGTCGCCTTATAACGATTACCGGAATAATCAGATGAGTCGCCTATATGATTATTGTTCAGGTCAAGGCTTACAGTACGTCGAAGAAGAAGCCCAGACACAGAATTGTGACCGCCTTATCACAATCTCTATACCCCGCATGGATACATACTAGAATAGCTGCGATGATACTAGTAAAATGTAGCAGAGGTTGAGATATTCCAAACAATCTAAGATAAACCATCACTATGCTCATATGGTGGAAAAGAACAAATGTCCGTCATTTCATTATGTAGAGTAGCTGATCAGAGCTATGCCCTCCAAAGATAAATCCACCTCACCTGCATTCAAATCTTCATGAGTACCACAAATGCCTCAGTCCTTGTGCTCCACATTCGTGACAGTGATACCCGTCTCCTCGGCCTTGTCGGCTTCTGCGGTCATCTTCGATTCCACATCTGCAGGCAGGTGGCCGAGAGCACGGCCTCCGAACAGGAGATCGATCTCCTCAAGAGACTTCTGTTTGGTCTCCTTGAAGACGAAGAACACGGTGGGGAACGTGACGCAAATGTCTGTTGCACGGGTTGATTAGCCAGGGTAACGGGAAAGGAAGAGCCACGTTTATAGCAGCAGCAGAGGGGGCTTCACTATAGGAAAGACTTACTGAAGGCCACAAAGATGAAGTAGAACTTCCAACCGATACTTGCCAGAGCGATGGGGGAGACTTGCGCCCACAGCGTACTGACGGTCCAGTTCCCAACAGCTGTCGCAAAAGCCGTTCCTCGCCCACGGATCTGCATCGGCATGACCTCCGCCATGTATGTCCTATCAATGCACCTGCGTTAGTGTGCTGAAACAGGTCGCGAGTGACAGAAGTACTGTAAAGTGAGGGGGCTTACCAGCTGGTGGGGCCGAATGATAGAGAGAAGAGAACGGTGACGCAAAAGATGAAGAAGACACCGCCAATGCTATATCCTCGATTGACTTCGCCAGTTTTGATCTGTGAGTTGAGAGCTGCTTCGCAGATCAGGGCAATGGTGATAGTGACCGTGCCGAAAAGCATAGGCTTCCGTCTTCCGACTCGATCAAGAAGAAAGACAATAAAGATCAAGTTGGTGATTGGGCCAACGCAATTATAAATACCAGCAACCAGCGTATTACGATTGCCGGTAATACCAAGCGTATTGTACATAATCGTCTGATAGTAGCCTATCACGTTGACCCCCGTCATCTGAGTGAAGACTTGGACAAGAGTACCGTGCCTAAGTAAAGCTCATTAGTATCAAAGTCAAGGGGGAGAGAGAAGAATCGAGTCGACGCACATCAGTCGATTCCGCCACTGGGGAACCTTGAACATGATCAACCATCCTGGAGCAGTCACGGCCTTCTCCGCCTCAATCGTGGCTCTAATCTCAGTGTGTTCCCTTTGAATCCAGTCGTCATTTGTGCCATCATAGTGAAGCTTTTTCAAGATTCTCAATGCCTCGTCATACTTCTCCTTCTCAATTAGATATCGAGGAGACTCGGGCATGAAGAACATTCCTATTGCCAACAAGAGCGCCGGAACCGCTTGGAATGCCAATGGGAAACGCCATTGAAACTCGCTCGTGTCAGGCGCGTGGAGAGATCCGTAGCCGACCCATCTGAGAGCTAGGTCAGTTACGCCTTCTAATGAACAACCGAGCACCTGGAAGTACTTACGTGCTGACGATGAAACCCACTCCAATCATTTGCTGTGCCAGACCGACAATCAAACCACGGGAGCGTGGATGGGCGACCTCAGCTTGGTATACTGGAACGGACATGGACATCAGGCCAACCGCCCATCCAGCAAAGATACGGCCGACCAAGATCATAGACAGGTTCTGAGCTGCGGACTGTAAAATGGCGCCGATGAGACAGATAAAGGCTCCCATCTGGATAGTGAATTTGCGCCCAAAACGGTCCATCGTAAGGCCACCCTGGAGGGCGCCAACAGCGGCTATATCGCCTTATGTTAGCCAAGCGCAGGATGAGAGAACTGAATGGCAACACAGGGCCACAAACTGAGTAGTGATAGAAAGAAGCCAGAGAACATACCTCCCCCCGAGAATGTACTATTGATCGCTCCGATGATAGCTGATGTCTGAGTAGTATTGAAGAAGTTCAAAAAGTTCTTCGATTCAATTACATCAGTCATGACACCACTGTCATAACCAAACAAGAAAGACCCTGTTGCCGCAAAGGCAGCCAGGGAGATGGTGAAAAATCGTCCCATGTTGGCGAAAGTGAAGGGAAAAAGTTGGTGGGGGCTTATTCCATGCGACGGGTGCAAAGCAAAAAAAAAAAGCAACCGGAGGGGAAAGGTAGGCGACATTGTCTATATAGAGTCCATGTGCGCCCAACCCCGTCTGGAATGGATATTATCCTTGACTAGCTCCATTGTCATGGGCTGACAGACTGGACAAAACCGCACAGTGGCGCGGGACAAAAGCTTGCAGTTGTCCTTGAAAATCCGGGGACGGTTGACCAGACTGCCAATAGACCTCACGCCGTCTTCCTGATCTTGAATTAGTGGCTGATTCAATTGGCGAGAGTTCCACTAGGCGAGTATAGCGCTTGCAAGCAAGAGAAGAGCCAGTCTGTGTGCATTGACAATTCGTTGGCTGACATGTGGGGGGCTCGGCCAGGGCAGGGACAAATGTTGCCTCAGTGACAGGCTGGGGAGAGATTCACTATTAATTAAACCCCGCAGAAGCCAATAGGGTAAATGAAATTCACTTCCCTCTGGCTAAATGCCTCCTCACACGCCACTGTTGGCCTTGTTCGCTCCGGGGTAGCGGCCCAGTCCACCGAGGCACGGTGGCACACAGATGTGCACCTGCCCACCCGACAGGTCAATTGTGTTCTAGACCTGTTTGCCTGTCTGAGTTTAGACTAGATCTGCGATCTCGTTCACTGCCCAGACCGTGGAGAGGCAAAGTCGACAGGCAGCGTGGTGAAGGGAAGAGATGCGTCGCAGGTATGAATAGCAAATCCTAAACCCGGCTGATTTCCGCGTGCTAATCACTCAGGTGACTCCTCACTCCTGATCTAGCGTCGCTCCCAATTATAACAGCTCGACTTTTGCCATGGATGAGGTTATCCATCGACCACGTGGTGTTTGCACAACAGTGTCGCAAACGCATGAATTGAGCCAAGATGAGCCTAAATGCATGAGAAATAGACATCGGACCCAACGAATCGTATTAAGAACCATCTGAAAATTAGCCGAGACTGACACTCCTACACGGTTTCTAAATGAATTTTGAAATCCGCTGATCAAGTCTGGTTAACACTTGTCGCGGAGAGACGATGACTGCGCACCTCGATTGATGGAAATGCCCCCAGCCGAGCCTGCAGCCATGCAGCCATTTGCACCAATCCCCGCCGGAGAAGTCTTGACGGGCTTTCCCATATTAGGTAAGGTACCTTATTGTCGCGGACCAGGGTCTGATAAATGAGAGTCTAACCAGTTTAGGATACTGTCATTTCCCTCCAGGTCCTTTCAACACGTTCCCGGCTATTAACAGTCTCGTATTCTGGGCTACTAACGATCATAGCGATCGGAAGCGAACCTAATTGCGTCAAGCTAGGTGCATGGAGACCGTATCACGGTACGATGGTGATGGTGTGCGTTGAATGTCAATTTGTTGACGGTCAGGACTCAACTACAACATCTACTTTTGCGGACAGCTTAAATCGGCACAGATAATGACTTCACCTGGTATCAGACAAGCCTCTTTCGCAGAGATAATGTGCTTTATACTCATATATGACGGCCTGCGTAGCTTCCCTACATCGTAGATGCGCTAGCAGGTATCAACCCAGTTGCTTGGTAACCTTTCCGTTAGCCGGTTTTCGAAGCGCAGGGGATTACTTGCGCCGTGTTGCCGTGATACTGTCAAGTCGAGTGGAAACCACCCAATGACATACAGACTGGCCGTAGTCAGAACAGCGACAGACCTCTAATCCATGAGAATCGATCTCAGGCAGATCGTCCAGACGCATATTATCCGTTCAACCGAGCCGTATCTGGCATATTTGGTCCGATCTAATCAGATAAGCAACAAAGATTTTTCCGGATGGACTACAGGGATTGACGTCATCGAGAGAGTAATCCTTGCCTGCTCAGTCATATTGTATCAAAAGATACTGGCAATAAGGTCACATCACCGAGAAAATGTTTCGAGCGCAATCAGAACAGTGAGCGAGTACCTGCCCGATGGACAGAAGGGAACATGGTGTGTCAATTGACTCTGCTCCTGGTTTCCAACTAAATTGCCGACCCCGATCCGGACCAGTCTGGTTCCACCAAGGTCTCTTCCCCGCCAAAGGCCAGCCACGACCATCACAACAATCCTACCTAGCTTCTGGAAACTCTCACCCAATACACAAAAACAATCCTGTATACTCAACGGAAGCTGCGCTTGTCTTAATCCAATTAAAGATGGTATCTACAGGTCGATCAAGTACCGTTCCTCCGCCTTCAACTTCATCACCCGCTCATTCAGACTCTTTCATACGACCTAGGCAGCCAAGCCTTGACCTGGAACGCGATATTCTATCCACGCGTGGCCAGCGCCTTGCGGGCTTGATACGGCGGCGCTCCTTATCACTTTATGACTCCGACGGCTTTGACGAGAGCGACCGATGGGATGAGTCAATTGCTCCCCGAGAGCGTATGGACCGACCTGCCTTCGAACGCGCGAAGCGATTGATTGGTGACAGAAGCCCCTTTTATCGATGGTACGCTTTAGCTTTCAAGAACACAGTTGAAACGCTGACAGTGATCCCAAAGGCAATCTTTCTACCGCCATCCAGCCACTTTGCAAGGCTTGCCGAAGCCGCTGTAAGTAGCCCCTCCTGCATCTAACGTCTATGGTTGGCGGTTGCTGAGCATTCTCCAAGACGACAATACTACGAACGCAACAATGACCTCATCTCCCAATACGTTTACATCGACCGATTGCTGGACTCGTCCTTGCCCCACCGCTTGATAGTCGATTACCATAAACCTCGCGGCTTGTTGGGACCGACTTCTGCATATACCAACAATGGCAGCAGCACACGGGAATCCGAGCTGAACACCGTTCCTGACAATGGTTTGGATTCTAGTAATGATACAGCTAAAATCAAACGAACCCCACGCAATCTTTATCGCATTCCCAATGAAGGCACCCCTCTTCTATCACCACCGCTGGAAGAGAATGTGTCAGCACGGCCTGATATCATGCCCAAGCACGACGAGTATGTGGAAAGCGGAGATAGAATAGTCACCATTGCCATCTATGTCAACTTCATCGCCAACATAATACTATTGGCTGCCAAAATCGTCGTCATGTCAATGACAAGCTCCCTCTCAGTGCTTGCCAGCTTAGTTGACGCAGCCTTGGACTTCCTCAGCACTGCCATTGTTTGGATGACCACCAGTTTAATCAACCGACAGGACCGCTACCGGTATCCTATCAGTCGACGCCGGTTGGAGCCACTGAGTGTTCTCGTTTTCGCAGTCGTTATGATGACATCTTTCGTTCAAGTGGCACTGACATCTTTGAGTCGGTTGATATCGTCAAACCACTCTGTGGTAGAGCTCACGCTACCGTCTATCGCAGTCATGGCCAGTACGGTGGTTATCAAGCTGATTTGCTGGTTTTGGTGCCGGTTGATCAAGAACTCAAGTGTCCAGGCTCTGGCGCAAGACGCCATGACAGACGTAGTTTTCAACCTAGCGAGCATCTTATTCCCTCTAGGTGAGTTTGACCGACCTATTATTCATGTACATCGACCCTACTGACCACTAATCAAGTTGGCTCATTTACCAATACTTGGTTCATTGATCCCCTCGGCGGTTTGCTCCTCTCCTTATATGTTATCTGGAATTGGAGTGGCACGGCCAGCGAGCATATCGGCCACCTTACCGGCGCCGCTGCATCCCCGAAAGATCACAGCATCTTTCTTTATATGACCATGCGTTTCTCCAAGGCTATCTTGAAGATTCAGGACTTGAAAGCATATTACGCTGGTGACAAGCTTAATGTCGAGATTGATATCGTGCTCGAGCCCAAAACGAGATTGCAGGATAGCCACGACGTGGGGGAAAGCCTGCAGTACATGATTGAGAGCGTTCCGACCGTGGATCGAGCTTTCGTTCATCTGGATTATGACCCGTGGAACATCCCCAGTCATATGAACCAGCAAGAGGCATAGATACCTGTTTAGGATAACATGTAAACAACCCGACCGGCATATTCTATCGTCCAGACGGATATGAATGAATCGAGTCTGTTCATCGGGTTGGCTGAGTGTATTTATCTATTGGAGTTGTCTAGAACTGGAATTGAATAAGAGTATCCTGTTGGTTTGCTGCAGATGACCTGTCAGATTCCGCCCATCAGATAAGGATAATCAAGGGGCGGATGCCCTCCGACTACCGCAGCGTGTCGCACAAGGTGACACAAGGTCGCAACAGACGCAGGATCCCGTGATGTCCCAACCATGCCTATTGTGGAATGTTGATTGTTATCCATGATCGCGTGGTGATTTACTCCGCTCCGTCGTTACACCCCAAGCTTACGGGGGCGATTGCATCACGCGCCGTGATTGTGCGCGGAGGCGAGGGAAGAATGATAAGACAAGGCTAGACATGCCCTTCCATATGATCGCCAAGTGTCATTTATGGTATGTATCAATCAAGCTCAATGTAAGAATAAGATCACGATTAAAATGGTGACTGTATGTAAAAAAGAACAAAGGAACAAAGGGACCAAACGCCTCGTGGTGAGCGGAAGTGGGTCAGCCGCGGGCGGCGCGAAGGAGTAAGAGGCAGAGTGAGTGGAGAGGGAGCGGAAAACGGGGGCGGCCTGGCCATACAGTAACAGAAAACCAACTTTACTTACCACGCCTCCGCCCGCGTCACACATCGCGACGCGATTAGATCAAGCAAAGCGTCTTTTCCGTCGTGCTCTCAATTTGAGGCACTGCACGTTTTCCCACCACCTCAACCCAGACAGACACTTTCGACTATCAATTCCTCTTCCTTCCCCTTCAATTCGCTCACTTGGGTCTTCACCTGGGTCTAATTCTTCCGCTTGTATCTTTCGTTCTTTTCCTATTTCTTTTCTTATTTATCTTCTTTCCCTCGAATACCGCCTATGCCGTCATCTTAATCCTCCGCGCTGCTGCCCAACATGTCTGATCTGGAGCACGCTGCTGAGCCAACGTGCTCGTCCTCGCCGCCGTCTGCTCAAACTTGGGATGCTACACCGATTAATTATGCCTTTCTGGTACACTCTCAGAAAACATTGACCCAGAATCTCCCGCCGCGGGTGGACAACAAATTGCTGGCACGGCAAAAGCGGCGCCGCACAAGGTATGCATGGGAACCGCCCTGGTCGTGAACCACGACTACACCTTAACTCCGAATAGCTTTCCAATGTTCTTGTACAACTGCTAATTGTCATGAATGTATAGCCCAGAAGATCACGCAATCCTCGAGGCAGAATATCAACGAAACCCCAAGCCAGACAAGACGGCCCGAGCTAGTATAGTCAGCCGCGTCTCATTGGGCGAAAAGGAAGTGCAGGTATGACGCGGAAGAACAATACTCGTACTTTGTATCCTCCAGCTTTCTAATCACCATATCGACGCGTTTTTCAGATCTGGTTCCAGAATCGCCGTCAAAATGACCGTCGCAAGTCCAAGCCTCTTCAACCACACGAGCTTCTCGCGCCTCGATCATCCGCGTCCGACGCGTCGAAACATGCCGCCAGTGACGATAGCCTCTCTTCGGAAATGGTGCCTTCTAGCAGTCTCGAACAACCTGAGGAGATTGGACAGGAGGGGATCCCGTTAACACAATCATCGGACAACTCCTGCGAGTCTGATGAAGCACTTGAGGATAAGGGTGGCCTAGAACAACCGGCTTTCAGCTCTCAAACAAGCTTGGCTACGTCCGTAGCGCCAGAAGGTTCGCGACCAGTATCGAAAGAGGCGACTGCGGCGCCAGAGTCAACTCAGACACAAGATGTTCCAACATTCGATGAGTCGCAACAGACCATGGTGAAAAGGAAACGATCGGTCACGGAGGTTCAATGTGACAAGCCGTTTGTGCAGGGTGCGTCGACACCGAGCCAATTCCACGATATTCAGTCACCGCCTTCGCTGCGGCTATCGCTCTCTTTCGATGGGGAAGCCATGGTCCGGAAAGAAGGCGAGTTCACACCCTCGCCTCCGAAAGGACGGAATGCTCTTCGCATCGCAATGTCGTCCGACGGGAAAGCTGTGATCAGAGCTGATGGCGAGCCCTCTCCGTCGAGGAATCGTATCTCCATGTTCTCGGCCCGGAAGCCTCCGTTCACAGGACTTCGCAGGAGCAGTAGTGCGGTGGCTTTCAGCACCCCGCGAGCCGGCAGCACGGATGCAGAGAGGATGTTTGGAAGATCCAGAGATCCCAGAAACTGGGAGGCCTTTTTCGATACCGATGCGAGAAGTGCCCTTTGCACGCCAATGAGCTCACAAAGTGCTCCAGGTGCTGGCTCTCCTGGGCTCTTCCGATCCCGGAGTCAGCGTTCCTTGACCAGAAGTCTGTCAGCAAAGCACAACATGTCTCTGCCGATGAAATCAGCAGACTATCTTAATACCCCGGTTCCGAAACCCAACAGCGAGAAGAGACGGAAGATCTCTCGCACTGTCTCGTCACTGGGTCGATTAGAGTCTGATCACAAGTTGTCTTACGCGGGATCCAACCTGAAAGCCTATATGGAAGCGGTGAAAGACGGGGAAGTCGACTTGCAGTGCGGTGATTCAGATAAAGAAAACTGGATCCCCGGGACGAGAGTTTCCCACAATCGCCGTCGGGTTGCATCTCATCACAATCCTCGACGTTCAGTGCTCAAGGACACTAGCGGAAGGGACGGCAAACCCCATAAGATCGTCAATCCAGCTGGCAGATATGCTCGAGGTTCTCAACAATCACAGCACAGAGCGAACATGTCCATCGGCAAGGACGTGCCGGAATTGGACCCAGAGGTGTCCGCTTTCATGAGTGGGGGAGGCGGCGCTAGTCAGGAGGAGGACCTTGACTGCATCCAGGGACTATTATCCCTGAGCCAAGGTGCTTGGAGATGAGCACTACTGTCTTCTCATCTCTATAATGACCTCATCTTTCTTATCTCTTTTCTATTCTCTTTTGTCTCATATCCCTCTTCCTTGAGTAGATTCCTGTTGGAGATTACAAGCCAGCAAGCGTTGTTTGCCTGTATGAATCGGAGTGATGGTCAACTTGTAATGATTGGATTGTGATTGCTATTTGCACTGCTTGTTTTATTCCTTCCAGGCAAATGCAATCAAGGGCTCTTTTTGTTTGGCGATGACAATCCTGTCTTGAGTGACAGTGATATCCCGTGCTGTTATCAGCCTAATACCTCCCAAAATAACAATAGCATATGATCAAGGATGTTTGAGCTTGGGTGATAGGTTGTAGATTCCGGCATAGCGTGCGGGGAATGATAAGCGAAGCGCAGAACTCAGCGATAGCTACCTGGATAGCTTAGACTAGCTGTCTGCAGGATCGGGATAAAGGGAGAAAGAGGAAGGGCGGGTCCGAGAGTGGGAGCGGGGAGGGCAAACAGACAGGTAGGGCTCAATGCACGTGGCTGCCGCCTGCTGACATATAACCGCTCTGTCTCGCCAGCGGCGAAGGAAAGACCCATGGTACAACTTAAATACCAGTTACCAGTTAGTGTACAGTATTGTTACGCCTCTTCCTCGCCACCATTCGACTGACTGATGTCTATCAGCTTACCCTGGGTGCTGCGTAATTGGAAAAGCGAAGTCATTCACAAGTCGGTAGGTCCAAGCAGTCTGCTTCTGCACTCTCACGTCCTCTTTTGCTTGTGATCAGTTGTCCGGGTGGTCTAGGCAGTTGCGCTGCATTATGCAAGTATGTAATATCTGCATGCTTGTGGGCCTCTAGACCTCGAGGAGTCTGTCGTCTGTCGTGAAATGACGACTATAGCTGGAGAAATGGATTTGCTCAATGCGTCATTGGATGATATCATTTATCATTTCTTGGAGTCATTCCCTGGCTCATTGTGACCCGCCGTGAAGAATGTTAAATGACAGCTATGTTATACATGTCACAACACATCAATGCCGAATCCAGCTAATGACACATAGTCCAGCCTACGAATCCAGTATACAACCAATACCAGAGACGTACAATCATTGCTACGGTCGGTCCGAGGCATGCCCTATCTGTCAAGAACCGTGGCCGAGGGCCACAAGCCAAGAGTGGCTGTTATCGGAGCGGGCTTCGCAGGCTTGCGATGCGCAGATATCCTCATCCAGAACGGCGCCCAGGTCGTTCTCTTTGAAGCGAGAGATAGACTCGGTGGAAGGGTACGTAGACGACAGATGAACCACTGTCACTTGTCGAGAATTATTTGCTTACCCAGATGTCAAAATAGGTACATCAGAGCAAGATCCATGATCATTTGGTTGACATGTAAGCTTCCGTCGCATGCTGATCTTGCTCTTGTTTTTCACGTTGTGCTCATATCAAGCAGGGGCCCTAATTGGATCCATGGCACCGGAAAGAACCCGATAGTCAGCATTGCTGAAGCAACAAACACCGCCGTTGAGGACTTCGAAGGAAACCAGGCTCTTATAGCTCCCGATGGGACCCCAATCAGCGACGATGTCGCTGAGAAGGTCTCGGACGTCCTGTGGACAATCATCGCCAAGGCATTTGAGTACAGCAACACCTACAAAGAGACAATACCTGCCGATCGGAGCTTGCTTGACTACATCAAGGAACAAGTGGCGCAGACCGACCTCAGCGAGGAAGAAAAGGAGCTGTGCGTGGAATCTAGCAAGATGTGGGGTGCCTATGTTGGTGACCCCATCGAAAGGCAGAGTCTGAAGTTCTTTTGCCTCGAAGAATGTATAGACGGAAGTGAGCATTCTCCTACAAGGTTCCTATCCCAATCACGTCTTCAGTTACTGATCACCCTGTCCGCAGACAACTACTTTGTGGCATCTACATATACACGGATCTTAGAACATGTCTCCAAGACTGCATGCCAACACGCGGATATCCGCCTCAACCAACCGATTATCAAGATCGAGTCCTCAGTTCGCGTTGACACCACTGCCATGCCATCATCCAGCACACAAGTGACCCTAACAACAGCTTCAGGGGAAACCTCCAATTACGACGAAGTAGTCGTCACCTGCCCCCTAGGCTGGCTCAAGCGCAACAAAGACGCGTTTACCCCATCCATACCCGCGCGCCTCAGCCAAGCCATCGACAGCATCTCCTACGGCCGCCTCGAGAAAGTATACATCACCTTCCCTCGCGCCTTCTGGCACACCTCCAACCCTGCATCATCATCGTCACCTTCACCCAGCACCAGCACCAGAACCAGTACCACCGTCCCAAAACCCACCCCCACCCCGACCTACAGATCCTACCAAACCCCGACCTTCGCTCAATTCCTCAACCCAAGCTACTCAACCACCCACCCCCCGGAAATCCACTGGAACCAAGAATGCATCTCGCTCGCCGCCCTTTCCTCCCGGCAAACCGCTCACCCGACCCTCCTCTTCTACACCTTCGGCCCCAGCGCCACGCACATCGTCTCCCAGATCGCACACCTCCCTCCGACCTCTCCGGAATACTACCGACAACTCCACGAAATCTTCCACCCCTTCTTCGCCCGCCTGCACAACTACTCCCCAACCGCGCCGGAGTGCCAGCCGCTCGCCTACCTGGCCACGACGTGGCAGACGGACCCCTACGCGGGCCACGGCTCGTACTGCAACTTCCAGGTCGGGTTGCAGCGCGGGGACCGCGATATCGAGGTGCTGCGGGCAGGCATGGGCGCCGACCGCGGCGTGTGGTTTGCCGGCGAGCATACGGCGCCGTTCGTGGCGCTGGGGACGACCACCGGCGCGTACTGGAGTGGGGAGCGCGCCGCGGCGGGGATCTGTGAGCTTTATGGACTGGGGAAGGTCGGGTTGGGGGTCGGGGGCATGAGGGATGATTCTTTGCCGTCGGCTGGGGGGGTGGTTGTTGGTCGTGAGGATTTGGGCGTTGTTGGTGGGGCTTGATTGGATTGGCTTTTTGGGTTTGGTTTGTGGGAGAAGGGATGTTTTGTTCTTTTGGGTCTTTTTTTTTGGTTTTTGGTTGGTCATGTTTTCTGCAGAAACAGAGAGAGTTTGACAGATATAGCTTAGCTGATATACAAGGCACACAAGAGCGAACTACACTGTTTGAGGTATGTATGATTGGCAGTATAGCAGAGCCACAGTTATGTACACCTTCACCGGTCAATCCTTGGCAACCATGGTACAGCAAAAGTAATAACGACAAGAGCCAAGCCCACAAGGCTGATAGAACATGAACAAGAACGAGTGAGAAACAGGAGGGGAATCACAGGTTGGTAGGTCAATCTCGCTCGAAAAAAAATAGAGGAGAGAAAAAAGAAACGACAGCTAATAGGAAGCAAGAGTGAAAGAACAGGAACGCATAAACCCCAGAGACTAAATCCGCCCAGGGCATCATTTGAAGTGACCATGCGCCAATATGCTGCCTTCCACGACTAGAGTATCAACGAGCCTGCGTGATCCTCAAGACTCCGCTCTTCCCTCCTCGGCAAAATTCGAAGCACAAAAACACCGCACGTGCTAGAAAGAGGACGGAAGAGATGGGGGTATCCCTCGATTGAGCGCCGAATTGAATGAAAGGATGAGAAATGTGTGTTCGATAAGGTTCAATAAGGTCGGCTCGGGCGGTTTGTGGTTCTTGACGCCCGGCGAGAGCCGTTGTCCATTGCAAGAAGGATCGTGGTTCCTGATAGTAGTTGTGTCGGATTCATTTGACTCCTCAATCTTCCCAGATGGTCTCCAAATCCAGGTCTTGACGACGTTCCGCTCCACAAACACTCCAGCGCTTCCGCTTATCGGCCCGCACCCCGTATCCACCAGATGAAACGCGCGTGTTCATGAAAGGGCTCGAGGGACCCGAAGCATCGGAAGTTCCACGCCGTCGATTCGTATTGGTGGCCTCTTCCGCTTCATCGGCTTTATCGGCAGCAGCTTTCAATGCTGCGATCCTGTCCGCCTCTATGGCTGCTGCTTCCGCATCGGGAATATCCGGAATGGTTTCCAGCGAGGAGATGCTCGGGCTGCGAGATCGGAGACTGGTAGGAGTCGAGGGAATAGATGAAGTAGAAGAAGCAGAGTAGCCTGGAAAGGTCTCATTGAATCGCGAACTGAGTACGCCAGGAGATGAGTGCGAGGGAGACGGGCTGCCCATAACCGAACCAGGCGACGATGGCGGATGGAAACTCAAAGGAGACGAGGGACGTCGACGATTGACGCGAGGAAGTGTGTGCGGGAGTACAGGCGATGTAGGGTGCCAGTCGGCCTTGGAAGGAGACGTAACCATCCTGGTGTCCAACTCCGCGTTCTCAGAGATGGTCTGGGAGACGTTCAGGGGCACCATTCTCGAGTCGGACGATTCCCCCGTGTTCACCTGCAGCGGCAGATAACGCCTAGCTGAATTATCGCCAGCGTTGGCAGAGCCCACGCGACCATTGACGAAGATATACCTGCCCCGCGAGTCCAGCCCGGGGGAAGAGTGGGCGCGCGTCATTGGAGGGACGCCTGGAACCTCGATCATCGATCGTGAGCGGACGTGGGAGCGGTTGAAAGAAGCACGACTCGGGGTTTGGGCAGGCGAATCAGGCGTGAGAGACAAGGTGATCGTGACGTGATCACTGCTTTCTGGCTCCCTGGTATGCTCGACGGTAGAGCCGGACGAGGTCGAGTCAACCGAACCTGCCGAGTCCATAGAGCTTGGGGGTAACATAATACCCTCTGGGGCTGGGTGAGACGCTTCCATATCCGTCTGCGAACCAAAGTTGGGCTAACTGGACCTCATGCTGGTGTGCGAGAGAAAAATTTGAAAGGGTGCTCTGCCGGGCGCAGAACCAGGATTTTGGGGTGAGGAGGGTGAGGCGTGTGGTTGGAGCGGAGTAGTTGTGAAATAGGAAGTTAGTAGTACTCCGTAGATATACGGGCTTGGGGGGGTTGAATTTTTGCCCGAGCAAAGCGGAGAGGAGTTATTTAGTAGGGAAAGTTCCCCCCCTTTTTTTTTCGATTTTCTTTTCTTTTAAGGCTGGACTATTTTGCGCACAAGCAATAGAACCCCCCTTCTTTATTCTGCGTACGATCTTGTTCTTTTTGTTTTGCCCCTCCCTTTGTCCCTGCACTTTTTGACCCTTCTCAAGAACAGAAGTGAGTAACAGGGTCGGAGTGGTGACGAAGGATGAGTAGGGAGGTAACGTTAGTAGATAGTAACTATCTAAACTAATTTATCTAAGAGTGGTGAGGTCAGCTCAACCACCAAAAACCAAAGAACCAACGCGCGGTCGGGGAAACCACGAGTCCTGCTCGGGGCCCACCCGCACACCGCCTTCTCCTTTGGCTTCTGTCAATTCTGTCAATTGTCAACTACACCCACTGCCAGTGGGGACGTGGACTTTCTCCTCAGACCCCTTCTCCTGCTGCTGTAAGAACTACTACTCAAATAAAGAGATACAACCACAACGGTATCACTCTCCAAATTCACTGATGGCCTTCAGCCGGTGCAGTTGCCTCCTCGACTCATCATATCGACTGACTAAGTACGATGACCGAGGTATCTAGCTGCTATCCGGACCCTGACGGGTTCTCGCTTCCCCTCTCCCGCCACAAATTGCCTGTCTGATGTCCGATAAGCGTGGCTTGAGGATTTGATACAGCTTGGCAAACGCAGCATCTTCACGCAGCATCTTCCTTCCGCCTGTATCACCCTTCCTAGTCGCTTCGATTTCATTACCTTAGTTGAGAGAACAGGGAACCGAATCATTCGGCGCAAACTTTCTTTCACACTCTGTCATTACTTGCGATGTTTCATTCCAAACTGATAATGCGCACCCCGCACCTTATCGCGGTGGATCCTACTCACACATTCCACGGCAAAAGAGGGGAAGCCTCAGCACCCAGAAGCATCATGTCTGCTCAAGATGGATCCGAGCCTAGGCCAGTCCAGACATTTGTCGATGTTTCCAGAGCCGAACACACTAACGTAATGCACTCTGCAACCCTGTCAACACGTGCCAAATTGTGCCTAATGGACCTCTCCAGCAATTCCGGCCGTGCCGGAAATCTGGCCTGAGCTGTGCTGTACGGACTGTACCGCATGCTGACAGGCCCAGCCCTGCATAATAGCTTGCAACGAGGACAGTAAAAAGTTTGCTGCCACGACCTCACTCCTAGGGTCAGCACACGTCTGAGCCCCCAGGAAGTCGTAGCTCACCCCTGTCGTTCTCAGTCGGAGAAATTGGGCGGCCACACTGGCATATGATATCTCGAGCCATCCGACTACACAGATCTCTGGAGCGATGGTTTAAAGTACCATGCGTTTACATATGGACTATCCTTCGAGTTTAGGCCTTCAGGAATGTAATCAATATAGAACGACGAATGATTAAATATTATGGTAGAAGGGCTATAAGAGTGAACTCGAACAAGTCAAGATGAATAGTTTTGTGCTGGACTGATCTCATTGATGATCCTCCTTGCACATCTTCGAGGTATCCTTGCGCACATAAACCTCACGCACTGGATCACCTGCGTTAGCCTTGAGCTCCCACTCACCAATCCCGTATTCGGCGGGTGCTCTCTTCACGCCACGGCCGCCACCTCCAATGATCAAATTGCCCGGTCGGTAGTTGGGGTCGCTCTTCATCCGGTGAATTGCAGAGACATGGATTTGAGCTTCATTCGGGATATCACGAACCTCTCCACAAGGAAGCGGCCAGCGGATCGGCTTCCACGAACCATCCTTCTGAAGATCCATCCGGCGAAAGGGCAGGTACTCCATCATTTTCCAAGTAAGAACTGACATACCCGGTAAACCCATCTTGAACTCCAAACAGTCGTGCAGCAAGCCTTCGGTGCTTGAGCAAAGGAGAGCCTCGCGGAAGTTGCGACTCGATTCTGAGGTATCTTCATTCGCATGTGGCCGAAATCTGGATGGCTGGCCGTCGTCTGCGTTATTATGCGCCGGGTCCCGGCAGAAGTCACTTTCGCGATTCCAGTTTATTGTCTTCTCATGGATTGGAGTGTAATCTCCGTCAAATTCCTCACAGCATTCGAATTGCTTCAGCTTCCGGGGGTCGAATTGCAGCCCGGCACGCTGTGCTTCTTGGACCATCCATACCAAAGGGGCATGGCTCAATGGCCAAACCTCATCTTCACCAAGCTTCCAGCCTCCGCCAATATCTGCATGACCCCCTGGGAACCAAACCTCTTGGATGTCTTGCCCACTATCCTCTTCGTCACCCATGACCGCCTGCGCAATGACTTCGGGTACTTGCAGTGATAATCCGGAATTGCCGCTGCGGATAGAATGAACATCCTCTGTGGATCCCGCCATGTCAGGCACCGCCAGGCTGAGCTTTCGATTAGGGCTGGGTGAGGGGTGAGCACGGTATCGGTGTGAATCATGATGCAGGTCCTCACGAGAGCAGTTAGTGCTCCGGTATACAGACTCTGTTTCCTCGTGGCTTCGTCTTGGGTGCCGTTGCATCCCATCGTCGATTTCCTTGTTGTCGTTGTCATCATTCACAGTAATAGCAGGAACATCATTGTGATCATGTCTTTCAGCAGGATGACGAAGGTGATGGAGTTTTTGGCGTCCCCAAAGGTGGGCCTCTTTTTTCTTCTTCTCAGCCCAGGGTCTCACTTCCGATATCAGGTCCTGGCGGAATTTGGCCCGACGTTCGTCAATACCGACCGCATGTCGAATCACCTTGGCGGAACTACGAGCGGTGTAAGGAAATTTGCTCCTTTGCATCCATGCTGACTCGAAGCGCGGAACACTGTTGACAGTGTCGAACAGACCCATGAACCTGATCCTACTAATTGGTCGGCTGAATGTTTCGCGGAATGCCTTCATGTACCGAAAGAGCCTCTTCTTTTCTTCGCGCTCTTCATCTGTATCATCTCGTCGCTGCTGCCACTTGGCAAAAGTCTTCCATGCGAAGCGGATCAACTCCTCGTTACCGGCCTCGAGCAATCCTATATAGTCAAGCATTTCGGCCAGGAAGCGTGCAATATAGGCCCCTCTACTGAATCCGATGAAGTAGATATCATCGCCGGGAGAATAGTACCGCATCAGGAACTTATATCCACCCATCACATGCTGGTCGAAAGAGGAACCGATGGCAGAATCCTTGGCCTTCAGATATGCTGACCGGATCCGCTGGTAGCGACTGTGGCTGGTCAGAGAGTGGGTGGTTACGTAGGTTCCAATCCCAGGCTGGTAGTAATGGAATTGATGGCTCTTGCTGCGGTCAAGCATCTAATCCCCGGGAAGAAGACGCACGTCAGCCAGTTGATCGGGTGTAACGGGTGGTCTCATTCAAAGAGTACACCTAAGGACCTGACTTACCCGAAAGATCTTGAGTACATTGCTGTCCGACTCATCCCCACAGAATTTGTTGCCGGTTCCATCGAAGCACAGGACGAAATGTTTCCGCACAGGGGCCGGACCCATCCCCATTGGTACTCCATCCATGGTCTCAAAGTTGAGAAAGGATTGCATGCAATTGACTAGTCGCGATTCTACCGACAATTAGAAGAAAAGGGTAAGAGCGGTGGTGCTTGAGCGATCGGAATCACGACTAGCGCGGGGGATGCCACTGCTGTATATACACATGCGTCGGTAACGTTACTGGCAGCCAAGGCACGCATATGCCGGAATCCTGCGGCCCTACGGTGCGTGGGATCTTCAGAGTCAAAGACTGCGAAAGAGAGTGCGTGGGACGCTGCTGTGAGACCGTCCGGAACTTGGATTTATGGGGGTTCCTGCAGCCTCAGGCCGGCCTCTAGCAAGAGATACGTCGAATCCAATCCAGTTTTCCCTGGGTGGATCCCACAATGATGGTTGGCCGAGACAGAGCTGAGACGCATTCCTCCAACTTCTGCCTCTGCATTAGGGCGACCCCTTTTGTGATAATATGCAGCGGGCTGATTTGCCCCCCCCGATCGCCTTAACGAGTTCTCAAATTGCTTATAGTCCGGGCAGTGCGGTATACTAGCTTCTTTACGGCATACAGGCCGACTCGCGGGTCAGCCCAGGCAAATGTCAGCTGCGGTTGCAGCGGCCAATGCTGACACGGCATGTCTACGCTAATCAGGAGCCTAGAAAAGCCACGAACATCTCACTTAGGTTTGCTTGCCAAACCCCTCCCAGGGCGTCCAGCTCGACTCATCCTGCACGGACGCTTATCTAGCACGATGCGGATGGAGTTTTGGCGCGGTCCGGTGTCAAATCTCCAAGGCCCCGTGCTTCTGGGAGGAACGGATCGATGGCGATCATCATCGGAAAAAAATACAATGTACCACCATATGTCAGCCTTTTCTAGCGACATCCGTGTAGCCATGTGTACCGATACGAAGTACTCCGTGGAGTATACATCTCATAGGCGGGGTTCCCGTTCCGTCTCTTGCGCCCCCGCGTGAGTGACAATGGTCAATCAATCCATGACTTGTCGACATCATAGCAAGACGAAAATCACAGACTGCGAGTACTGAAGAGATCCAAGAATGTTCAAATGTGCAAAGGGAGGGCGATCGTTCCCATGTTTGCCCTTGGGTGGACCGTACACTCCACCAATGGCATTCCCAAGGGAGAAGAAATCCAAGAGTACGGGGTACCACAAGATCTTTCAAGGTTATGGGTTCCAGTGGTGCAATCGTGGGAGGCCCGAGAGAGTTTCTTTGTAACTCCAAGAACTTGCTCCTCAGCTGAGCCTACATGAGATGGTCTCCGAAAATGTAAACGAACAGTGGTGGAAAAGAGATGCAATGACTCGCAAAGTTGATTCTGCTGGAAATTTGGGCTTTTCTGACGTGCAGATGCACTTGGGCCATTCAATTTTTTGTTCAGACCCACCGGATCCCGATGAGTATTGCTGATAAGAACCATAAAAGATTGAATATGGGCCCCTAAGCGAAGGACAAAGAAAAGTTGGCTCTGGTCCCCACAAGCCATGAAAAGGACGATCCTTTCCCCTATTTACAGTACCTGCTGGATGGATGCTAGCATGCTTGAGTGTAACACAAAATCCTTTGCTGCCAGAGACAAGAAGAGAATTCTGTTCAAGTCTTCGAACATCTGACTGTCCGCATTTCTCTCAGCTGAGCCTGGAGCACACGCCACCATGCCGACCTCCCACGAAATGGGTGGGTGGTGCGGGTGGGAGTAAATCAATGCTAGGCGATGAACTAACGAGAACTAGTTATCGAAGTATCCAACTGCGGGGCCCGACGGCCTGGGGCCGCCCATGAACCACTCGGCAACACCCGATCGTAACACTGGCTGGTCCAAACTCTGACCTTTTCTGTCTCTCTTGCTCCCCACTCCCCAGTCAGTCCACAACAAGTCAACAACCCAACCACCTCCCCCCTTCTCATCTCTGCAGAACATCCACCGAAGATCGCACTGGCAAGCTCCTTTCCCGTGTTGCTCTGGTCGCTCTGGTCGATCCTTTCCCAATGTCCTACACACACTCTGTCCCAATGAAGGATGGCCGGCTTTTGTTCCAGCTAGCCATGAGGCCGAGCGTGCGGCTGGGCTGACGGCCAGCCAGTCTTACTCCTTCACGGCCCATGTCGAACTCCCTTTCATTGCAACCTGTGCGGCTGGGTAAATCCTGTGCTCGTCACACAGATCTCGATTACTTGATTGGGCTTTCCAGTCACGAACTAATGATCGACCGAGGATTAGCGACTCGCATCTTGAAAACTCTGGGTCTACTCCGTACTCATATGTTACTCACAACGCAATTCGGGAACACAATGACCGCTAGCTTTGTTGATGATGCACAAGCTAATCATAGTGTTCAAGCCAAGAGGAAAGAACCTCCCTCCTAGGGCAATATTTTCAGATTGTGTAATTAAGGATTCAGCACACGAATGCAGGGATAATGCAGAAGGCATTGTTGGATGTGAATCCCTCCCGCCCCCGCCCAACCATCCAGGACTGGTAGGTAGCGACCGCTTGAATGCTCTTTAGGAAAAGCTCTCTTGCATAGCCCTCCCTCATTTGCACAGTCGAGATGAACCCCATGGTCTGAACGCGTGGGTACCCTGTGATCCGTCCTCCTTATGGTTCTCCACCCACACAACCTTGGCTCCTTTAATTCCCGAGACTCGCGATGTTCAGCAAGATGTCATGGGTGATCCTAGGCAACTTCGTTGACCTGGAAAATACATACAAAATCTTTAAGTCGGGCTTACGCAGTTACAGCTACTACATCCCTTCATCCGAATAGGCTTTGGCTTTCCTTACATTGTAGGGGGAGTTGTTGCAGCTGGGATGGGTCCAAATGCATAAATCGGTGAGGGATCGTCAGCGCCAGCACGTCTCAAGGGGTGGGCCTCCCACCTAGGACGTCAGATTGCCAGTCAGTTCTCGAGCCCGCACAGCTGATATTCCTCGTTTGTCCATCAAGGTGAGACAGTACCAATCTCTCTTGTGTTTGTGGTGCGCGATCGACCTCCACAGCGCCTGTCCGATCATCGATGGGTCGCCAATAGAGATTTATGTTATAGCGCAGAGCTTGGACCAAGAGTCCAGTACAATGCCATCTTGCGATTGGCATTCCTCAATCAAAGTGGAGACTTGAACCCCTTCCAAGTTCCAGCTCCATGGTGTCGTCGCTAATCTTGGCATGGACAATCCATCCTGCAGAACTTTTTGGAGCTTGCTCGAGGATGGGCGATCTTGGATTGGGATCAACCACAAATTTCCAAACAATTGGACACCCACTTCCTCCGTCGATGCCGGACTTGCCCGATCTGAGATTCACTTTTTAGTTTTCCGACTTCCTTTTCCATCACATTTACGTTGGTTGTTCCCTTCAGCCATTCTTATTGTACTGTGCTACCGGTATGTACTCCGTACTATGTATGTACTCACTATGTACCAAGATCAAGCCAAGCTCGGGCCTTGTCTAGCACCAATGACGGTACCAGAGATATCTATGAGTAGTGTAGGACAGCTGAACCACGTTCGACTCCACATCATGCCCCCTTTTGCATGGTCAACCTGAGGTTCCCCACTCTGCTGTGCTTCTAAACTTCAGCCAAAGCCATCCTACTAGGTAATTTGTGCTGCGCGCGGGGCCCGGGAGATAGATCGAATCATGAATGACATTTAGGGAATACGGCACATATGCAAGTGGCGAGCCAGCGACGCCGTCCGCAACTGTGTCATTAGTATTGTTGCGCTGGGATTCGATGCACTGGATCCACAAATTGGCTGGCACGGTTGATCGCGGACGGACTCCCATGCAGTGCCTCGTTTAAAGTCCTGTTGTTATTTCGGACAGATCAAAAGCCTGGGCACCTGCCGTCGGTTGCTTTTTCTCTCTTGCTTGCACCCCTTCGTCGGCTATAGCCATTCGTCTCCAGCTTTTATCTCTCCGTTTCCACGCTTTTTTCGTATTCTACACTTAAATCATATAATCATAATGTTGCGCCGATTCTCCAGCACGTTCAAGAAGGGAAAGGGGGAGCGCGAACCGAAGCCAAATGGTACTCAGACCAACGGGACGAAACGTCCGTCCAAAGTTTCGCCGGCGCCCAATTCATCATCGGATGAGAGTCACAGTGAGCCGCGGTACGAGAAGCAAGATAAGCACGACGACGGTCTGTCTGCTTTCGAGCGATATGCCCAGGTTTTGCACGCTTCGCAGCGTCCTCTGCCGAACCAGAACGGCGATGGAACCTACATCGAACATGAACACTCCAGCAGCATGTTCTCGGATTTGAGAACTCTGGGCATCAAGGATGTTGGTACATTGAAGGACCTGATCAAGAATAAAGCCAAGGGCGAGTTTATCGACGATAAGACCATGCTTATGGAACGCATTATTCAGGTAAGCGGGCGTCAAAGACTCGAGCATCCGCTGATTTGACTTGTTCTGATCGCTGACATTCCTTGCGCTTCTCCTCTGTAGCTCGTCAGCGCTCTGCCCGGAAACTCCAAGAATCGTGTCGATCTCACTAATGCCTTTTTGGACGAGCTCTGGGGCTCATTGCCTCACCCTCCTCTCTCGTAAGTCGATCTCCGACAATGGGCAAGAACCTGCGAAATTGTGCAAAAGCAGCTCGTCTGATGAATATGTTGGGTTGTGAAGGTACATGGGGAATGAGTATGCGTACCGCTCTGCCGACGGCTCGAACAACAATCCCACCCTTCCGTGGTTGGGCGCTGCAAACACGCCATACGCCCGTTCGATCGCTCCCCTGACAATTCAACCCGGTGGACTTCCTGATTCAGGTCTCGTCTTCGACTGTCTTTTTGCGCGCGAGAAGTTCACCCCCCACCCGAACAAGGTTTCCAGTCTTTTCTTCGATTGGGCCTCTCTGATCATCCACGGTTGGTAATTCAGGTGCTCATGCTCCCACGACATCGCTAATATCCTGTTTAGATATCTTCCAGACAGACTACAGACAGCCCCACATCAACAAGACCTCGGCATACCTCGATCTCTCCATCCTCTACGGTGACACCAAGGACGACCAGGATCTTGTCCGTACCTTCAAGGATGGAAAGTTGAAGCCGGATACGTTCTCGGAGCAGCGTCTGCAAGCGTTCCCGGCGGCCTGCAGTGTTCTCATGGTTATGCTGAGCCGGTGAGTGGAAAACATCCTAGCATTACGGTGCTGACGTTAACTGATGCATTGTTTCGTCACAGATTCCACAACTACGTTGTTGAAGAGCTGGCGGCCATTAATGAAAATGGTCGTTTCACTAAACCTCGTCCCGGGCTTCCAGAGAAGCAGGCCCAAGAAGCGTGGACTAAGTACGATGAGGATTTATTTCAGACTGGTCGACTGTAAGTGTTCCGTGAGGAGTTCCCACTACAATTCTCATCTAACCAATTCTAGCGTCACATGTGGTCTGTTCATCAACATCACCCTGTACGATTACCTCCGTACAATCGTCAACTTGAACCGGAGTAACAGTACCTGGTGCCTGGTGAGTCGCAAGCGTGAAGCTTACTTCTATCCTTGGTTCGACTTCTAACGAGTAACAGGATCCCAGAGCCCAGATGGAGGGTAGCAAGACCACCCCTTCTGGTCTAGGAAACCAGTGCTCCATCGAGTTCAACTTGGCCTACCGCTGGCACTCTGCTATTAGTGCCGGTGACGAGAAATGGACTGAGCAGGTCTACGAAGAGCTCATGGGCAAGCCTGCCGAGGAGGTTACCCTCCCCGAGCTTCTCATGGGACTCAAGAAGTACGAAGAGACCATTCCGAAGGACCCCAGCCAGCGTACCTTCGCTGGCTTGAAGCGCCAGGAGGATGGGACATTCAAAGATGAAGAGCTCGTTCACATTCTTAAGACTGCTATTGAGGACGTTGCAAGTAAGTGTATCTTCCTTGTGTAAGTCTGAAAGAAGACACAGGACTAATAATTCTAGGCTCGTTCGGTGCCCGTAATGTTCCCAAGGTTCTGAAGTCCGTCGAAATCCTGGGTATCGAACAGGGCCGTAAGTGGAACGTCGGATCGCTCAATGAATTCCGCAAATTCTTCAACTTGAAGCCCTATGAGAAGTTTGAAGACATCAACTCCGACCCTGAGGTCGCTGATGCTCTGCGGCATCTGTACGAGCACCCTGACTACGTCGAGCTGTACCCCGGTATCGTCGCAGAGGAAGCCAAGGAGCCAATGATTCCTGGAGTCGGCATTGCTCCTACTTACACAATCTCCCGTGCGGTGTTGTCCGACGCGGTGGCTTTGGTCCGTGGAGACAGATACTACACTGTAGGTTATCTGATCATATGCTGATCCTGGGGTCGCACGAACTAATTGCCTGTGCAGATTGACTACAACCCCCGAAACCTCACCAACTGGGGCTACAACGAGGTACGTTATGATCTCAACATCAACCAGGGATGCGTGTTCTACAAGCTGGCGACGCGTGTCTTCCCCAATTGGTTCAAGGGAGACTCCATCTATGCCCATTACCCCATGACAATTCCGAGTGAGAACCGGAACATCATGAAGAACCTCGGTCGTGAGGCCGATTACTCTTATGACGCACCCCGGTACACCGAACCTACTCCCTCTCTACTTTCTTATGACAACGTCAAGTTGGCCTTGGACTACGGGAAGGACTTCCGCGTCATTTGGGGTGGTTTGACTTCCGTTCACGCTGGCAAGGGAGGTACCGACTTCTGGAGCAAGTCTCTCGACAACGATCAGTGGCGTACCAACATTAAGGATTTCTACGAAGACGCCACTCTGAAGTTGCTTGGAGAGAAATCATGCAACCTTGCTGGTAGGAGACAGGTGGACATTGCTAGAGAGTAAGTTTCACGTGTCCGTGGAGCTGCATTTCCTAATAGTTTTACAGTGTTGGAAACCTCGTTCCTGTGCACTTTGTGTCGAAGATCTTCTCTCTGCCTCTGAAGACAAATAGCCACCCACGTGGTGTCTACTCTGAACATGAGATGTTCATGATCATGGCAACGCTTTATAGCTCCATCTTCTTCGACGTGGATCTCATGAAGTCCTTCTCTCTTCACCGCGCTGCTCAGGCTGTCTCGCAGGAACTGGGTCGACTCGTTGAGGGACATGTCAAATCCATCAACTCCCCCAGCTTCCTTTCGGGTATCATTGACAGCTTCCGAGAAGATCATAATGTTCTCAAGGATTATGGTGACCAGCTCATCAAGCGACTTCTTGAGAGTGGCCACGGGGTATCTGAGGTTACATGGGGACAGATCTTGCCGGCAGCTGTGGAGATTGTGCATAACCAAGCCCAAATGGTGAGTCGGTCCAGAAACGTCTCTAGGGCAGGCATACTGACTCTCGTAGTTCACTCAAATCATCCACTTCTACCTGACTGAGGGCAAGCAGCATCTGGCTGCGATCAACCAGCTGGCCAAGCAGGACACTTTGGATGCTAACGATAATTTGACGCGTTACTGCCTGGAGGCGATCCGCCTGAACGGTAACCTGGGTACCTACCGTGAGGCTCAAACCAACATCACCCTGTCCGATGACAATGGCCCTGTCTACCTCAAGGAGGGCGATAAGGTCTTTGTTGGTTCTGTAAGTCACTTTCATCGTACTGCGGCCTATATGTAGCCAGCAACTAACAGTCTACAGCGCGGAGCCAACCGTGACCCGATCGCCTTCCCCTCTCCTGATGAGATCCGCCTCGACCGCCCTATTGACTCTTACATCGACTTCGGCACAGGTCCTCAAAGCGGCTTGGGCAAGGAAGCTACCCTAATTGCGGTGACGGCCATGGTGCGCGTTGTAGCGCGGTTGGACAACCTCCGTCCTGCCCCTGGTGCCCAGGGAGTGTTGAAGAAGATCCCTCAGAAGGGCGGTTACTCCGTCTATCTTCGGGAGGACCACGGCGCTTACTCGCCTTTCCCCACTAGTAGGTGCACCTTTCCGAGATGTGGTGTTGAAGGAGACTAACGTGTTTCGACTCTAGCCTACAAAGTCCACTTCGATGGTGACGTCCCTGCTCCTCAGCGACAGGTCACTTCTGCTTGAGCCGGTTGCGGACTATATTGATACTCCTAATCTAGTTTTGCTATTTTTGTTTGAGATATCCTTTTAGTTTGAAACAATATGTCTAATCAAGAGTGAATTCTTGTTACATGATATTTTAAGTTGCCAGGATTCTAGTTGATAGTTTTTTCGAAGTACTGTGCCTGCAGTGGGAGGCGAGCTCCATGTTGATAAGCTGCGATAAGCATACTAGCTCTGTTGGGTACGCCGTTCGGGTCGGTTTTACTACTTAGTAGCTTCGCGATTCCCAATTGTCCAAAGTGCTATCAACGACCGACTCCCGATTGGATCTATGGGGCTTGAGTGTGCGGAGTAGAAAAGCATCCGGTGACCAGGACATCACCGTAGAAAAAGTACACACTCACTCTAGCCACATTCGCAGCTGTACAGTACCAGGAAAGAGCATCACGCACTCACCGCTTCGTACGGCGCCTTTCCATAGTGGTCACCGCCCGCGCCCAACTGCCGCGGCATGCATCGCCGTCGCATCAACACTCCATCCAGCTTCTACTTCTTGAACTCATACTCGGAGTACTGTACACCATCCCCACATTCAATCTCAACAGCTACCGCCTCTCCATCTCAAAGTTAATCCCTTCAACCAACCCAAAAAAATGCCCCCCAAAGCGCCAAAAGGCGAATACATTGAAACCGTACCGTCACCCCCAAACCCCTCCGCCCCAAAACAAACCCCCACTAACCTCTTTCCCGGTCAAAACAGGACACAGGCAACAAAATCTCACGCCGCAGCCTCATCCACGGCACGCAGCACATCATCCTGGGCGGCAAGACCGTCATCCAATCCGACGCCGTCATCCGGGGGGACCTCTACCGCTCCTCCAGCACCAGCTCTCATTCCCACTCCAGCTCGCACTCCAGCTCCCACAAACCCACATCCTCTACATCCTCAACCTCGGGCGCAGCATCTCAGTCCCAAACTACGCCATCCGTAGCCATCACGATCGGCCGCTACAGCTACATCTCGCGGCAGGCGATCCTGCGGCCGCCGTCGCGGCTGCACCGGGGCGTGTACGCGTTCTACCCGCTCAAGATCGGCGACCACGTGTTCGTGGGCGAGCGCGCGGTCGTCGAGGCCGCCAGCGTGGGCAACCACGTGCACATCGGCCGGGATGCCGTGGTGGGCAGTATGGCGATCTTGAAGGATTTCGCGTACGTGCTGGATGGCGCGGTCGTGGCGCCGGGGATGGTTGTGCCCAGTTGGTGTGTGGTTGGGGGCGCGCCGGCAAGGATTGTCGGGGAGGTTGGGGAGGGGTATGGGGTTGAGGGGGCGGAGGGGGGCATGGCGAGGGAGAGGTATCGGGTTGTTGGAAGGTGAGGTTGATTCTCGTTCTTGGAGGTGGGAGGGTTATGTATAGGGGACGGGGATGTGGGTTTGGAGTTCCTACTTCGTGAAAAGATCTTTGGATTTGGCTGTGATGATGATATACCCCTGATGTATGTATGTATTTCTATTTTGTATGTTTATTTGCTTTATTTCTTTCACATTAATTTAAACAACCGAAAGCAGTAGTAGTGTGTAATTGGGTTAAGAGGAGTGGTCTGATAAAGAAAGGGAGTCGAGTGGTTGTGCAAGTTTACCCAAGGCAAAAGCAAAGAAGCAAGGGCTGTCGTTATGCGTAACAATAATCAGAAATTGATCTACAAATCAAACCGGTTCAGTCGGTCCTCTTGGCCCGTGTATCCCTGTCCCGCCTCGGTGCGAGCCATGTCGTTGATCCACCGCTTGTTGGGCTTCACGTCCTCCGACTTGGACAGCTTCGATGCGAGGTAGAGCCAGTTCAGCGCGTTACCGACCGTGCTCACTTCGTCGCAAACGTGCTCCAGGGCGTAGTTGTGCATACGCTCGTACAGCTCGTCATCCGTGCAGAGTTGAAACAGATGCTCCGCGACCGCATCGGTGTCGCCGACTTCCACCAGGAACCCGTTCTTCTTGTCGGCCACCTGCAGCGGGATGCCTCCGGCTTTGGTGGCGATCACTGGTTTACCCTTGTGAATGGCCTCCGACACCTTGACCTCGAATCCCTCCCGCGTCGATAGCTGCAAGGCCACCTTGGCTTTCGAGAGGAGCGCGTTCAGCACCTGGTCCGAGGGTCCGAGTCGCACGACGCAGATGTTATCGGAGATGTCGGCGCAGTTGGTCTCAATGTGCGACAAGGTTGAGTCATAGATCAGCGAGCCGTCCGGATCATCGACGGAGCCATGGCCGCAGATGAGCAGCTTGGGCGGCTTCCTGTCGGGCAGCGAGGCCGTGAACCGTCGGTGGAACTTCTTGTATGACTCCACAACGTCGATGATACCCTTGGAAGGATCGAATCTGGCTATCTGGACAATGTATTCATCTACAGGCATTTGTTAAGTAGCGTTCAAGTGCAATTAAGGTGTGCTGGCTTACCCTCGGGGAAGTTGATTGTAAGCATGCCCGAGTTTCTGCACATCGAATTGAAGATCCGGCCATAGAAGGCGACATCCCAGTCCTGCATGTTCTTGTTCAGGCCATCCAACCTGTACTACTAATTAGATACGCGTTCATGGCATGTAGACGGTCAACTTACCAGTCTGTCGAAGCAGGCATGTATCCCACTTTCTCAGAAGGAACATCTTCCGGAACGAAGATGCTCACAGGATGGCTGATGTAGAGGTCTGCCTGCTGGATCTGTTTCCACATCCAGCTCCAGGTTTCCTGCTGGGGCGATCCCTTTTGAGCAATGAGGTCGCTCCGAATCTGAATATGGCTTCGGAAGATAATCGGCCTGTCGGGTGCCATTTTCTTGGCAATAGGAATCAAAGCAGGCATTTGGGGATCATCGATGATAATGACATCCGCACCTCCCTCAGAGGGATGGCGCAGAGGGCCTCCCGGACTGAGCCAGTAGCGCTTCGCATTTTCATCAATCCAATCGATAACCTTGTCCCAGTCCTCTTCGCTCAAGCGCTCATCTGGAGCTGCGACTCCTTGCAGGATGTTGTGATTGGTCTTCGTGATGCGGAAAACCCCTGGTCTAGGCTTGGGCACATACCTGGTTGGTTTGACAATCAGTCATTGTCTCACACGCACGGAGTGTTGTCGGGAGTCTTACCATCTAATATCGGTTCCCAGAGAATAGGAGAACCTTGCAAGGGCATGTCTCATCAGTGCAACACCACCTCCCTGAGGAGTGGCACTGAAGAACGCCACTTTAGTCTTTCTCTTCTTGAGATCGGAAGCATAATACTGAACCGCATCCCAGGTCTTCTGCGTAACTGTCTTGCGGAAATCCTCTAGGTTCGTCAAACGCACGTGGAAGGCAGTGTCCACCTCCACCAAGCCCAAGAATCCGACCTGCAGCAAAGGAATGTTTTCGGGTCCGAATAGCCTTGAATTGCTGTTAGTGATTCAGAAGCATAGTGAGAAGGAATTTTTAGCGCACCTGACACATTTCCGTCCCATGGACTCCGATTGTTCGTCGACACTCTTGATCTCCCAGCCAGTAGACTTACGAATAGGATGGTTGGAGACATTTTCGGTACCGATGCTGCTTTCTTCAGGCAAGACCAATGGGATGATATCGAGCTCAGCCCAGAGTCTGGAACAAAGAGTCGGGCACTTCTTAGCCACTGTTGTCGGCATGGCTAACCCAATGAACTTCTCGAGGCGCTCTTCGCTGTATTTGCGCAAGTTATTCAGGACATAGTCGACGATCTGTGTAGAAAGGGACTCGTCACCCTCGGCAGTGAGATCATCCTGAACAAAGTCGAGAAGGTAGGTCGCATCCCGAATCGCGATGGCTACTGTTGCTCCATCATCATCGAACAAGATCGAAAGACCTGCGTAGATGGTCTAGGAGGAAGGACCGTCAGTAAGTTGCGCGACATTCACGACCATCGACACGATGCGCTTGTACCTTCGATGGGGGTGCCTCCCAAGAGAATTTCTTGAAATGGTGCGACACTTGTTGTTCATGGACTGACGAGCGACGGCGGAAGGGTCGGGCTGCCATGTTAATGGTGATGATTGGGTGTAAAGAAGAGTAAAAAAAAATGAGTGGGATTGTCACGGGCGAACACAAGGGTATCTGCGCGGTCTTATAGAGGAAAAGTCGTCCGGAAAAAGCCAACAGCTTTGTGCTACGACTGAAAGATCGTAAGACCGACCATGTGCGAAGGAGCTATGGTGGGATGACCTCACCAGTGTGGCCATGACGTATTGTATACACAAAGGTACCGCCTCCTACCGACCATCGCCGTGCCTGGCGTTTGTTACACGGGTGATGGCAGCTCGGATGTTAATAATCCTGGTTGATGTGGCTTGTGTTCTTTCTAATTGCTCCGTTTGTGTCCGTTGTGTGTCCGTTGTGAATGTGTATACTCCGTATTTCACTGCTGAATGGTGAATGCGGAATACTGTTTCAATGCGGAGAGATCCGATAGGTTTCTTGTCCAACACTCCATCCGATGAGAAGCTGGGATGGATTAGAATGTGTTTAGATCAGGTATTGAGTGCTTACCTACTCCGTACCTTCCTTCGACTTTTGTTCCTCGGTTAAACAATTGCCTTTCATTCTTTCTTTTTTTTTTTCTTTCTGTCTTTCTTTCTTCCTTCTTCTCACCCCCTGGCAACTTGGAACTGGACAGACTGATAACAAGCCGACCAGGATGATAATCGATGAATGATTGTATGAGAGTCTGAAACAGCCGAAGTGCTTGGCGCGGGGGGGGGTGCTTAGTCATCAGATAGCCCCTTTTACGGAGGCGCTCGAGCTTTGTGAAAGGGAAAATGAAAGCGAAGCAAGAAGGAGAATCGTTTCTCGTGAGGTGGATCGTGAACCCTGAATTTCTTATTGCTGCTGCTCCTACCTCCTCTCTCTTCCTCTTCCTCTGATCAGTCACGGTCGGATTGACTTTTACCCCTGCTGGTCTTGTCAGTGTGCCGTTCATTCGTTTTGTCCGTCCATTCATTCATCCATTCATTCATTCATACTCTCTCTCCCTATAATCTTCTGTTGGCCTCGCTGTCTTCCCTTCCCCCTCCTCTCCTCCCCTCCAGGTAAGTTCTGTATGTCTTGTTTACCTTGCGTACTTCGGCGCATTGCCAATAATGGGGCATTACCTTGTTCACGCGGACGGAAAAGAAATTGACCCTCCGGCCGTGCTTAGCTCGCTGTCCTTCTCCCTCGTCGTCCTTCTCCCTCCACAACCCCCTCCCTAATAACGCATTCTCTCCTTCCAGCGACTGCAACTCCGAACCGGGAAACACCCATTGAACGATCTCGCAACATAATTCTCAATACTCTCTTAATCTCTTCAGCAGTCTGCGACCTTCAGCGGTCGCTTATCGTGTGTCACAATGGGCGGTTCCGTGTCTAAAATAATGGGGAAGATCTTCGGCACCAAGGAGATGCGAATCTTGATGCTGGGTTTGGATGCTGCTGGAAAAACTAGTGAGACTCCCTGCTGATTGCTTCTGTCAGCTAATCAACTGTGAATATTTGTACTAATCAAGGTGTCAACAGCAATTCTTTACAAGTTGAAACTTACAAATCAGGATGTCACCACGATCCCCACCGTTGGTTTCAACGTCGAGAGCGTTACATATAAGAATGTCAAATTTAACGTCTGGGATGTCGGTGGTCAGGACAAGATCCGTCCGCTGTGGAGACATTACTACTCCGGTACGAGTTTCGCACGGAGCAACTAGTTTCGAGGGTGTCCGGTGCTAATGCTGATTCTCCGACCAGGTACACAAGGTCTTATCTTCGTCGTCGACTCTAGCGACACTGCTCGGATGGAAGAGGCACGCTCGGAGCTTCACAAGATCATCAATGATCGCGAAATGAAGGATGCGTTGCTCCTTGTCTTTGCTAATAAGCAGGATGTCCAGGGCCGTATGTATCTTCCATTCCTAACTTCAGAATCAAGAGCTAATCAGTTGTTATTTGCAGATATGAGTCCTGAAGACGTCACCCAGGCACTGCAACTCAACAAGCTCAAGGACAAGCTGTGGTATGTTGCACCCAGTGTTGCAACGGAGGGTACCGGTATCTTTGAGGGTCTTGTAAGTCAATAATCCCCAAACCTCGGCTCAACAGGGCTAACCTTTCATTCTTGCAGGCTTGGCTCTCCAACAACGTCAAGACCCAACCTCAGAAATAGATTATTTGCACGCCGGCCGCCAAACCCCTGCAGTCGTGAATCGGAGGCTATTCCAATGCCCCATCTCGTGTACAGCATGCTCCATTCCACCTACACCGAATCAGTTGACACCTCCTCGTTTCACGTCGGCTTTGATGACAGAAGACGCAGCATTTGAACCCTGTGTTTCTTTTTTCTTTTCCTCCTGCGCATGCCTCTTCCGCCATTTCATTCTTCTCTTTTTCATGATATCCCTCACTGTTCCGATGCGGGCCATTTCAATACCCTCCCCCTTTAATAATACTCCTACCATTTTCTTTCTCGTCTTGGCTTTGACTTTCTTCACACTATTATCTCCGTCATCCCCCGTGTCTCCGGCAATGTGTAGAAACATTTTCAAAATAGAAGGGAAAAAACTTTGGGACCAGCACATACATGCATTCCACACATATATCGTGTTTTAATGATGTCTTTGTTCTTGAGCTGCTTTCTGCCGTTTCATAGCTGCTAGATACTAGGAAAAAGAGAGATCTATGTTCGAATTGGCGTGTCTGACGTACATTTGACGTGCTATACTAGGGTACTGCTGATGGTAAGTTATTGGAGATCAAGCCACTCACAAACAAAGCATGTGACTTGTCTTCGTATCAGACAGCGATCTAGACTCCTTTCCCCACTTACTGTAGCAGGGAATGGTCCTGGCGAGGATCAGCCCATACTGCAAGGCTATGGAAATTATGGGCTGTAGGTTCTATCGGAACAAGCGAAACTAGAAAAAATCTCCAGCTGAACTTGGGTTTAGGTACGAATGATATTGTCGGTTGGCGAAGCGCGATCTACATTGCCAGGTGGGCTTGTCAGCGACTAGGTTAGCGAACCTTGCATCTTTCCACATTGGGGCATCTCCAAGGTACTCAAGCACCCGCCCGCATACTTAAAGACAATGTGTTTCTGATATTACAATAGGGATGATTTTTCGAAAAATTAATAGCTCAATCATATTTGCACTAACACTGTACATTTTTAAAACCATATGTTAAATAAGTGGTATCCTAAACACACAAAAGTTGTCGTCACGTTCGTCTCATCACTCCACGTTCATTGTTGAAATCGACAGGAGAGTTGGAGTCTGGCCTTGGAAGGGGCAGACCTCCTTTGTGGCAGTAGCTTTACCGAAAGTTTTGGCCATTTGATTTACAGCTGACCGGGCCAGATGTCGTCGGCGATCTCACGGACAAGCTTGAGTTTGGCGATCATGCCGTCACGGTCGATGGCGTTGCCCTCTCTGTGGCTGGCGAAGCCGCACTGAGGGCTGACGCCGACCTGGTTGAGCGCCTGCTCCAAGGAGATGTTGTTGCCCTCGGCGATGAAATTGGCGGCATCGTACACGCGCTTCTTCATCTCCTCCTTGTCTTCAAGCTGGGCGAACTTGCTGGTCACCACACCAAGGATAACGTTCTTGTGGGTGGGGAGCTCCTTCAAGGGCTCGAAGCCACCGGCGCGGGGGGTGTCGTACTCGAGGTAGTAGGTATCAACGTTGAGCTCCTTGAAGAGCTTAGTGGCGATGCGGTCATAGCCACCCTCGGAGAAGTGACGGCTGCCGACGAAGTTACCACGGCAAAGGTGAACACCGATGTGCATGTCAGCGGGACGCTTGGCGACGCAGTCGTTGTACAGCTTGATGTACTGCTCGAAGGTCTCATCGGCGGAGCGTACGTTCAGGAGATCTTCCTTCCACCCGGCAAGCATCTTCTCGGAGCAGAAGTCTGATGATCACAGTCAGCCATCTATGCATTTCGCGTGTTTGTTTGTGGGTGGTTGGTAAGCCTTACAAGCAAGGTTGGGGTCATCGAACTGAACGTTCCTGCAGCCAGCGTCATAGAGGATCTGCAGCTCAGCCTGGACGGCCTTGGCGATGTCGCCGAAGTACTCCTCGTCGGAGCTGTAGACATCCTTGGGGTAGGCCTTGCCCTCCTTGTAACGCAAGTGATACCAGTTAGGAGCGGCAAGAGTGATCTTCAGGTTCTTGACTTCATCGGCGGGAACCACGCTGGCCAGGTACTTGAACTCATCGACATACGTGCTGCCAACGTGCTTGATCTTGCCGGTGCACAGGACGGTCTCACCAGGCTTGTGGCCGGCCTCGAGGAAGGCAGCGACATCAGGCGCATACGGGCGGAAGATGTCGGCGTCAAAATCGGTCACCTCGTCGAATCCGTCCAAGCCAGGGAAGAAAGTACCCCAGAACACTAATTTGAAGGTCTGGTTAGGGCCCATAGCCTTATATGATAACAAAGGCTCATACAGCACGGAGAGTAACTTACTGTGTCTGCGATACTCTCCATCAGAAATGGCGGCATAGCCGAGCTTCTTCTGTGTGTCAACAACCTCCTTGATATCCTTGTTCTCAATGACATCCAACTCAGCCTTGGAGACCTCGCCCTTCTCGAAAGCAATCTTGGTCTTTAGAAGATCATCGGTCCGAAGCAGAGAGCCCAGGTGCTCAGCACGGAAAGGGGGGTTGCGGTGCAGTTGAGGGGCCATTGTGATGCACAGGCAAAATGCAATAGCTAAGAGACGTTAGCTGAAATCTCTCGCTACTGTCCCAGACAAGATGGTACTCACTAAGGACAGGAAATTGGTGGAGCAGAAAGAGGAAAACAACGGTCAGAGCGGCAGGAAAGGGGGATGAAGAGGAGGGGAGGGGCACGCAGCACTTTTTGAGGCAAGACTGCGAGATCCGAAGTCCGGAGCAGGAGGAACCATCTGGTCAGCTTGTGCCCCACAGGCCTGTTCCAAATCTACTCTTACATCCGAGTTTCGAGTTTCCCGGTTCCTATCGATCACTCATTGTCGGCTACTTTATTCGGCCTTCGGCATGGAATCGTAACTTTGACGGCCGATCTTCATACTCTTAAGTCCCGCAGAAGCAGAAAGCTCTTATACCCAGGGATGCCTTTCGTTTATCTCCATGGAAAGCATAATAAACTTGTCCATAGCCAGGTAAAGACCTCAAGGAGGGGATCCATGAATCATAATCGCAAAAAGGGTAGCGGAAGCTTTGATCGACCGGTGTGGGGCAAAGCATTGATGCTGTAAGGCCTGACTCAGCGAGGCAGTATTTTTCAGACAATCGCACAGGTTATTGTATCAGTCTTGAGCATTCCGGCTACACCCAGTCAGTGAGCATGCATTAGGCTCTCATGTTAGCGTTTGACACTGCAGGAAATGAATTGGTTGCATTGGTCGCATTGCAAACGAAAAGCAGAGGGATGAATGTCAGTGTCTGCACTTTTGTTCTGCTGGTGCGGGGGGAGACGCTAGTCCCTCGACCTTCTCCACACTTGGTCTGTTTCAGGTAAGGCCGCTTTTGCCGAGCGTCCAGAATAATTTCGCCTGTCAGCACTCAGACGTCAATCCACCTTATCTAACAACTTCTCTTGCAGTTGCACAACCTACTAGAATATCATAATGATGCGGAGGGATATCATATATACATCAAAGCTCTGCCTCCCAAGCGCTGGGGTCAACTTTTTACCGTCTATCCTAACTGGATGGAAGCATAATACCCTATCAGAACTCTCCTAATTGCATGGAATCATGTGCTTGGAAGCTGTGGGGACCCGCGGCACTTGACAACATCTCGAACTCCCGACCAGCTATCTCTTACTCACCGCCTGCTGTATCAAGATATACTACATGGGAACTTAAACCAAGATCCTTATCTTGTGCTGTTGATTCATTGTCACGACCATCAGTGTCTATACCACAGAATTACCGAATCATAGCACTCGAACCGGTCGGAGCATGGTATTCACAGTGTGTTCCTGAGATGTGAAACCTAATCAGGGATTGTCAAGTTCTTTGAGCAATCGAACGATGACTTCGCAGCTGTCATGTCTCGAAAACTTGCCGAACGAAATCCTGGATGAGATTGTGAGCTATCTTCCAGTGGCTACTCCCTCCGAATACAACTTTCATCATACACCAGCAATACATTTCACAGCTTCCAGTACGCAAAACTTGAAGAATGCCGCACAAGTATCTTCACGGCTGCTCGAGCTCGTGCGATCAAGACTCTACGCGCATTCCCGATTCTATCTCGATGATCTCTATGACTTTCTCAATTTCGTCACATCGCACAGACTAGAACGCCATATTACCTCGCTTGTCGTGCTACTCGGGAATGATCCACCCCGCGACTTGAACATTAACCGGTTGCTCCGACATCTGTCCAACCTCAACCCATTGCGGATCACTGTTCTTGCACCACCTTCGCGGATTGGGGCCATGTTGAGCACCAAGGCTCCGGAGGAGCATAATTGGGCATTTCAAATTACTCACCAGTTGTGTCAGTGGGAGCGAAGTACCCTGCCTGAATCCCGGGTCTTCACGACTAACCCGTCATCCAACCCGTTGGATATCATGGCCTATTCATCTCTCAGATTCAATGAGGGCTCCTCGCTCAGAGCGTACGCACATTATGAGTACTTCTTGTTCGAGGTTCCGTCAGTGCTTGGTAAATGGGGTACAATAGCCTCCATGGGCAGCGATGAGGAGAAACTGTCCATATCGCGCGGGCTCCGGCATCTGACTTCATTCAGCTACACCGCTATATTCCCCTTCTATAATCATGTGAAATTGGTCTTGGATGCCCTGGAGTTGATGATTAACTTGCAATCATTCACCGTACAACTGGCCCCATGCTCAGAAGACTCGGCCATTGACCTGGCAAATAGAGGTCCCATCGATCCCAACGATCCATGGATGGAGCTGGCTACGGGGTACGATATCATCGCTCATTCCATCATTGAGCTGGGACGTAGCGCTTCGCTTGTTCATTTCCGCACCCTTGACTACTCAAACGAGGCACTTCGTGTTGAACTCAGCCAATCGTTAGGCGCAAAGTTCAAAGATACCGAATGGGAGACGAATGGCCTTGGGGAATGGACCAAAACAGCGTCGAATGGAGGAATCAAGAACCAGTCTCCGAACACTGGTGCATGATAGCCTAATTATCGACTTTCCCACAACGCAAAATTGCAATTGAACCATCTGCGAAGTTTCATTTGCGAAGTAAAGCCTTTCGTCATTTCTGGCACCTTAATAGATAAACCCTCAGCTTAACCCTGTACTATTTGATTTGACATTCACAATTCATCACCCTTTCATACCCTTGGTGTACTTTTTGGTCCGAGCCTGTCTGTTTTTGCCGCGCCCCTACATCCTTGCATCTCCCATCATTTTTTCAGAGTAGACCTCATGCCGATCTTCTAATTCGGCATTGTCTTGTCTTCCACGCTGTTCAAGAGTGTCTAAAATACTGGAGCATGCTTCTGAGCAGAATTTGATGCCTTACATACCAGGCTTCAAGACGGGCCGCAATCTAATCTGGACCCATTCTTCGATTCCACTGTCATACACTAATACCGACTCATTTTACATTGCATGATTTGCCTTCGGCAATCTAGTTATTGAATCAATTGCTCGCTTATTATATTCTCAATATGTACGCTCTACAACACTATAAACTCCGCACCAGCTGACTTGCTACGTAGCACTGCCACTCTCGTCCCCATAACTATACTAGAAGTATACGCGCTAGGACCACCGGCAATATTGTTCACTCGGACAACCATGGATTCCATCAGCAACTCACATGCTGCTGGACTTGCGCTTCCCACTCTGGCCAACAAGTTGCTGTTATCTGATGAAGCAAGCAGCGGTAGTAGTCAGCTGTCCGTGGACGACATAGACTCAAGTCATCCACCACACCAGACAGAGTCCTGGAATCTCTACGCAGATATCGATGCTGGATTGCAAGCATCTCCGGAGAGGGTATTCCGCGCTGGCTCTGTGATCGGTTTCTCGCGGCTCCGAAGCAAGAACAACGAAAATACAGAAGATGATGAATATTTAAGCCAGGTAAGAGCATGTCAGCTGCCAGAAGCCATCAGTCCGTACACTCCATCTTCATGCAAGAGCATCACAACCCTGCCAGGTCAGGCCTCGATTCCTGAAAGCCCCTATCGAGTGTTCATCTACAGTTCTTCACGTTCACGTTCACGTTCACAATGCTCTAAACCGCAGTCTAAACTGTTTCACAGCTTCCTCGAGCCCTCCTCACAGCCCATTTAGTTCGCCAAGCCCAAATCCTCAACGCACCCAACTCAACGACCGTCTATATCGTCCACCCAGCCACATTCAACGCCTTCTCCCCCAGAAGACTCCTCGCCTCCCTGCTCACCACCACCACCACCACCACCACCACCAACCGACAAGTCTTAACGCGCGACGCCGCGATCGCCTGCCTCGACCGCGTTCAACTCTTCCCCATCTTCGACCTCCATGCCGCTTTACAAGCCATCCACGAAATCAGCTCAGCTGTAGCATCATCCGCCGCAGGCCGCAAGTCCCTGCAGCCCGACCAAGCCATCGTACTCGTCGCCGGCCTCGACACCCTCGCCGAGGGCGTCGTGCGCACATCCAACGCCGCGCGAGGCGCGGCCGCCCTGACGACCGCCCTACGGACATTAACCCACTTGACCCGCACTAGTCCTGCAGCGGTGTCGGTGCTGCTGGTCAATACGAGTGGACTGGGAACAGCGGCCGCCAATGCTGACTATGCGAGTAGGTCGATCGCAATGCAGGATGAGCCCAGCAGTCGGGAAAGTGGGGTTCGGTCTGCATTTAGCGCAAATGGGGCGAGCCTATTTCCGAGCTTGTTGATGCGGACGTTGGACCAGGGACTTGATACGCATATCCTAGTGTCGACTAATAAGGGGTCGGGGGTGGTAGTCGAGGTTATCAAGGACCGGTTGGGGGAGGGGATCGGGAAGTGGTGTGTTTGGAAGAGCATTTGAACACTACTCGGTGCCTTTGTCAATTCATGCTACGATAATGTCGGAAGCAACGATGGCAAGCAAGGTTTTACTGGAAGAATACGGAACAACAAGATGCAAATGGTCTATCATCATTCATACGGGGGGAATGGTGTCAAAACTGATAGCAGATGTTAAGCAAGCACACACGTACACTCCTAGAACCCCATATTCCTCTATTATGCATGCAACATGTTTTCAGTGGTATGTTTCCACAGACCCAAAAGAAGAAGGATAAAACAGCCATGAAGAACCAACTCCGGTTCGATTTCCTGCTTTTTTCTTTTCCGGTAAAGAAAGATGGGGGGGTATCAATCAAGCACGCCGTCAAAAAGGCGACCTTTTGTTGGGGGAGGGGGAAAGGTGAAGACGAAATGTCATGGTTTAACACAAAGTTTCGGGAAGAAGAGAAAAATTAAAAGGTAACGGAGTTGCGCGAAGCAAACAGTGGCGATTAAATCGTGAGGAATGCACTTCCTCAATGGTTACTGATTTGAGCGTTGTCTTCCTCCGCCCATAGCCTGAGAACAGCTCTTTCCACCACGTTCTGAGCCTCCTTCTCGCATTTTTTAAGGTCCTGGGCCAGGCTACTCTCTTCGAAAAGGCCATCTTGCTGTTGCACCTTTACCCACTGCTTGTGCCGCTCGCAGCGTTTCTTGATGCAAACACCATGGGATAGATGTTCCAAATCATCCCCGGCGGGTTTCGCATCCCCCATGGCAGTATCGCCATCTGCGTCGGTGGCATCGGAGTAGCTTGACGCCAGTGCCTCGGGCGTGCCATCCTTGAGTGCTTTGGCTCCCAGCTCGGAAAGCCGCCACTCGTCGAACTCCTCGTCTGACCAGGCCAGTCGGTAGTCGAAGCCACAGATGTCCTTCCATCCGCCCTTGGGTTCCTTCTGCTTCAGCTTGTCTAAAATACATTTGGAACGCTGCCGCACCAGAGTCACAAAGTGGCTTCGAGCCTTGAGCATCTCTCGGCGGTGGACGAGGCCATCGCGCTGTTTGCGCAGCTTGTCGAGCATTGCGGCCTCGTCGGGTGCATAGGTGAGCCAATCAACATCGAAGTCAAGGCCCAATTTCTTGTTGTCCTCTTTGGACCCTGTAGCGGGACCCTTCGCCGGTGCAGGGACTGAGATGATGCTCTCTCCCAGCTTGCGAAACTCATCTGCTGAGCTGACGCCCATGACCACTGCCTTGAGGTCTCCGGTAGTGAGAACACCACCTCTGCTTCCGAGGTCTTCTGGATAATTATTTTTCTCGACATTATCATATCCGCTGCCTGTCTCTGGGTCACTTCCTTCTCGAGAGGACGCGCTGTCGGGAAATGGGCTGTTTGTTGAGGATCCCAGTCCACCTAGAGCTGCCCGAGCGGCTGACTTCCGAGCGCCAGGCCCGGCACTCACAAGTAGGAGCCTAGTCCTTTGAAGCATAAACTCTCGACCATGCTCATCTGAGCAGTATTTACTGGGAATGTCTTGATTGACACGGGCAGGTTTTCTGCACTCCTTCAGCCGACACATCGGCTTCCAGGTTGTCCATCCCTTGCCCTGCTCCTTACAGTTCGGACCTATTTCTTGTCAGTCCAATATCCGTGATAAAATCATTATCGAGACATGATGATAGTCGGAAAGAAAGAAGGTTGATTTGGGAGGCCAACTCACATATATACTTGTCAATCAGGTCAGCGTCTCGTGGATCAATGTTGACGCATCTCCCATGAAACCAATCCTCACAGCCACCGTCGCACCCAATCATCCACGTGTGATTGTCCGGCTTACGACAGATGCAGAACACTTCATCATTGTCTTCGGAGTCATCCTCCTCTTCCTCCTCTTCCACCTCCGCCACAAGATTACTCTTGGCGTTCTTCTTTTTGGCTTCGGGCGCCGGTGAGCTCGCGACGGATGCGGAACCACGTTTGGTCCTTCCAGCTGCTTTGCTCGTACGTGATGAAGGGGTGTTCGATCGCCTGCTTGCAACACTCTCATTGTCAATCTCAGTCAACTTCCTTTTCTTGGCCGCGGGTTTCCTAGCTGTGCCTTTCTTAGTGAGGCCGATACCGGACTTCTTGGTCGCGGCACTAGGTTTGGTGGATACTGTCGGCGAAGATCGATCGGATGAGGACGCCCGAGAAGTTTCTCGATGCTTGAGGCTGGCAATCTTTTTTGGAGTTGGATGTTCATCGGGCAATGCTGTACCATCGAGCTGAGGAAGCCCTGATTTGTGGTCGGGCTCATGGTCAAGAGGAACTCCATTCAACTCCACATTCGACGGTTCGGTCTTCACCTGCGGTACGGGTGTATTGTGCTTCGTCGCAGATGCCGACTCGCCGACAACGCTGGGCAGACCTTCATAGATATCGGCCCATACCTCGGGTACATTCACTAAACCCTCAATTTCGCCGGCAGACGCAATCTCAGGAATCCTAAGGCGGCGATGTAGTTCGTCCGCCCGCTCAAATCCAAAGTACCCGCTTTGTCGCCATCCAGTGATCCCGACTACCTGACCATTATTCACAATTATATTGGCCGGAATGAGGTTGTTATGTACTAGGGCAAGTCGTTCGCCTTTCTTCCTCTCGCGGAAAAGAACATCCTTCTCGATTTGCTGGACGTCGGGCGGAATTTGCAGATTCAGGCCGCTGCAGACATATGAGGGTCGGTCGGGAGCGGCGTCGACATCTCCTAAGCGCTGGGATATGCGGCGACACTGATGCTTGAAGTTTTCGATTTGATCAGCACTGAGATACTTCCAAGCAACATCCAATGAGACACCGGAGAGTCTTGACTCCACGGTCACATTCTTATTCTCGATGGTACCACAGAAATATATCACCGGAACATTAATGTCGAGATCTCGGAGGGCATCCTCGGCTTTCCTTGCCGCACTGAGCTCATTCGCATTGATGCACGAATACGTCTCCGCTGCGGCATCGGCTTCAGGCTCACGGTCGACTCTGATGATGACGCTGCCAGCAGCGAAAGCCTCTCTCGCGCCCGGAACATTCAGTGAATTTTCTGGCTTGCAAAAATCCTTCACAATGTCTTCCCAGTAGGACTTAACTTCTGGATCCGACTGGCACCAATACTCATGGCGCGGCTTGAAGTCATTGTCCGACGACGCATAGCGCCCGTAATGCACACTTCGCGCAAGGAAATGGTCATCGTCGGGAATGAGCTCGGGGTTGGTTTCGTAGGGGTTTGTTGGTCGCTTCTCGTCTACCGAGCCGTTCGCCTGGCTTGAGACGGCAGGCGGTTGTTGGTCTCCAGCCATCCCCAGAGCACCTGCCAGGGGCTTGGGCTGTTCCCGAAGCACCTAACCACTGTTACTCCGTCTATGTTCCCTCAGCAAAGCTCGAAGAAAGCCAACCACGGCGTCTCAGAGATGAGCCAGGGTTCTACCCAGGGAGGGGGGGAAAGGAAGAGTTCCAGAACACCGGACGTATTAAAAAATGAAAACCGTTCTTGTCAAACACCTGACCATGATGTTGTCTCCGATCCTCACAAGCTATTGCAAGGTTTGAGAGAGGATGCGACGCGATATATCAGGGGCGGTAGAATGCGCTGCGTAGCCTGTCACTTCTTTGTCAGGTTGTGGAGGACGGGGATGGCGGCGGCGTTCGGCGAAAGATGCGAAAAGGTGGTAGGGTCACGACGCGGTCTGCAAGCCCCAAAGATACATAAAACCACGAGTAAAACTCTAAAAACGTATTTCGCAATTTCTCAGGCGCCGTTAGTCTGGACCATGAATGTCTTTGAGTGTAGCACACGAGGGGAGGTTCAGAGCTCTGCGGCAGCGCGGTCGGCGACGCGGAACAAATTATGGGATCAGTTTTAACAGCCTGGACGCCCTTTGCCTCGGACTTAATCCCAAGGCGGTGAGTATTAACGCCGTGAGCTTGAAGCCTCAGGCATTAACTATTGTCAGCCTCAGGCCTATAAAGTTTAACTCTAAGGCCTGAGGTCTCGAGCCTCCCGTTGACCATGTTTTGTGGCTGGCCTTGTCTAGTTCGACAACCTACACGAAGTTCAGTTCTTCAGTGTTCCTTCGCAACCTCCACGCGTGCATCTCTATCTAAAACATTCGTTCGTACCCCTCAGCCAAGCGGCAATCCTTCTGGCAGCAATGGCTCTGCAACCCCTTAAGCTTATTTCTAATTCAGCCTGACAACACGGAGTCTACTTTGTTCTTCGTATCAACGATGTTGCCCTTCCCACTAACAATTTCAGGGTCGAGATTACTTTACCGTAATCAGCTAGGCAATCAGCTAGCCTGGTCCCATATCTGCACCTGCTGATGCTTACGGTTCCTTTTGCTTATCATGCTGAAGAATTGTCGTCTTTAGACTGTCGTTCGGTCCATAAACCACCCTCGGTGACAGTCCGTTCATTCGTTTCTGCCTGACGTTGAACCGAACGGACCAGTGGGGATTATTCCGAAATTGTTGAAACGGCCCCAAAGTTTTTCTTCTGGGCAGATTATATGGTTCAATGATCATTCCCCAGTGGATCTGCAGTCAGCACAAGGTTGATCTCGATTTTATCAGATAATCCGGTGCACTTCTCCCTCTCCCTCACGGAGTCTTCACTACCTGCTCATTCCTCCTTTTCCACCCTTCTCAGGCCACACTTCATATATTCTGGTGGTGCCACCCAAATCCAGCTGGCCCTTTCATATTGAGGTCCCCTCTTTTCCTGCCAGGCTGCCAGCCTTCCGTTCCTTGCCGAGGCGATCCTGCAAATTTATTTTTGGATTTTAGCTTTCAGTCGTCGATTTGGCCCCATTAACAGCTCGATCTCCTCGATCCGCACTTACACCCTGAACGCATGCGATTGTGACTGCAAAGCCTCCTCCGAACATCATCAGTCTGAATGCATTATCCGCCAATATCTTAGACTCTCTTGGTTGTCACGCCGCTGATCCCATGTCTGGCTATTGAATGGCCTTCCTGTACCAGTATAAATCAGCTGAAATCGATGTGGATTGTCGGAAACCGTGAATACCCTCTTCTCCGGTGTCGCAGTGGTCCGGCCGACAAGCCCTCTCATCTCATTGCGACCTCCGCGCTCGTATCGTTGAACTTCTTGGGCTAGCGTACTACCGCGGTTTTCATGACATGATCAATTCATCGCGCTAGTCCCGACTTTTCTCGTCGCTCAACAAGCATACTTTACGAAAGCCACGACGGCAAAAACGCCAAATCGAGTCATTGCTCACAACAACCGCATTGCGGTATCCCAACCACCTTGCAACACGTTATCTCTTCTCTGTCTGGAATCCCCGGCTCGGAATCATGTCTCCTGAACCTGACAAATCAAGCACAATCGAGCCCACGGCAGGCTCTTCCCAAGTACGGTGGCAGTTCATCAACGCCTCGGGTAACAGCCGAAACAACCTAACTCAAGTCAAACGTCACGTCATGCAAGAATATATGCGACAAAAGCGACAGGCTGCAGGCCAGTCTGACATTGACGTTGATGAGACCATGGGGGAAGGCGGCCGCAAACCTTCCAGGTCACTTCGGAAAGCCAAGGATAGCAGCCATCGCGATGACCCCGCCGACACAAGACCCAAGGTAGAGATTGACGAAAATGCTGAAGATACTGCGGCCAACATCGTGCACCAACATGGATCCGAAAAATCCTCGACTTATCCAATCAGTGAACATAACATCGCCGAGGTCGTGGAAAGCTTTAGTGCAGAAGTCGGCGCTTATCCCAAGTCCGAATCATCCGTTTCATTACCGATCCGGGACAGTCATATGTCCAGCTACAGCAGCTCCTCATCGGATTCCCGTATATGGTACTCGGCGACGTCGCAAAGCAGTAGCTCAGAGCTGGGAAGCTTGACGCCACGGTCCTCCGTCCCGACATCCCCATATGAAGTGGCGCTGTCTCCGAAAACAGTACTCAGCGCCGCACGTACTGATCCTTTCAACACCTTACCACTGGAGTTGGACCTTGACGGCCAGCGGTTGTTCGATTTCTATGTCAACGAAATGCCCGCTTGCTCTTACGGGAATCATTTTCGATCCTCTAAAGCGCACAATTGGTACACAGCAGTCTTCGTTCCTGAAGGAATGAAAGGGCCGGTGGCGTTTCAGAATACCATCCTTGTCCATGCAGCTAATACGTGGACCTGGGTTCGTAATCAAGAGGTGGACGAACGAGGTCTGATTCATCGCGACCGGGCCATTTCCATGCTTCGCGAACACCGGGAGAGACATCCTCATGACTTCTCCGATGAAATAATCATAGCTTGTCTTAGCGCTGCCGGACTTGAAGATTTCGATCCCCGCCCTGGACGCAAGCAGATTAGCTGGCTTCATATGCGCGCTGCAAGAGAGATGATCCGGGCCCGCGGTGGTCCCGCTGCATTTCTTAATACACGACTCGGAATGCTGATAAATTGGCAAGATTACATCCTCTCGGGCTATGAGACCGACGGACCGAGTTTCTTCTTTGATGCTGCACCACCGATGATACAGCCAAATGAGAGACGTGCCTCTGAGCAGCAATCGGCTACAATAACGCAGCCTATGTTGGCTTCATACCCGGTTCCAGTCGAGCTAAGCCTCTCCTGGCCTCGACCATTACTTCCATACGAAGAGATTCAATATCAATGCGGTGAATTCATAACCTTTCTCAAACGGTGTCAACAGCTTTCGGTCTATCAAGCGAGTACCACTGACGTCAATTTGCTCCAAATGCGCCACACTGCCTTCCGAGAGGGGTCACTTCTGCACCAAATTCTCGCGGCGCCTCCAGGGGCGCGCTTCACTGCATCTGGCAACCGCAAACAGTTCGTTGCGCGGCTGGTTGCCCTGCTCATGCTCAACGCGGCCCTCTGGGACTACCGACATTCCGCGCCGCACAGCGAGACGTTCCTCCAGACGCTGCAGCAGGCGGTAGTGGACAGCGAGGTGAATATGAGCGGTTCCGTTGAAGCACTACTACAGATCTTGCTCGAATGCAATGACGGATCTGTCAACACGACCAGCGACAGTTGCAGCCAAGGACCGGATTTCACGCAATACTCCCAGACTGCAAACACCCCATACCATCGGCCATGGTTCGCTGGTCGGATGCTCAAGGTCGCCAAGCGCCTCAGTTATGAGTCTTGGATGCACGTCAACTATATTCTCTTCTCTTGCCTTACTATGCAACCAGGCACGCCAAATGTTGCTCTGTGGGAAGATAGCCTTCGACAGGAGATCCTCCACGCGCCGCTCACCAAGTATATCATGTCCTCTTTGGAAGAGCTATGATGCCAGCCCCACGATTATACATTCATTTTTGTTTATCAGAATTCATATTCCTGCAACACCCTACCTAGACTCGGAGTCCTTCCTGCACCTTCCCCCTTTCTTGTGACTCATCCTTGATGATATAGACAAGATTTTCTCTCCCTCTTATCCGTCTGCAACAGCACTATACATTCTTGGGTGCAACCTCTCATATATATATATGCTTTTCCGTCAGATCACCCCTTTTGTTTACTGCATGTTATACCCCAGCTTGTACCAACGAACTCTGAAGCCATAGATTCATTTTTTGCTTTCATTCTTCCGATACTGTAATTGAAAATCAATTGGAGCATCTCTCTATGATATGATTATTATACATCTTGATCGATGACTTCAACTGACTCGATTTCGCCATCATGCAACGCTAATTGTGAAACCCACAGCAGAACCCCAATGCAGAATGCAGCCAGCTATGATATACAACAGGAAATTATCTATATATATTATATATTAAGATGCTTGCAGTTTGCAAGTCCATTGGGATGTTTGGGTTCACCTGTGGTGTAGGGGATTTGCACTCGCCTCCGCTGAAGAAACCATGGCTAGCCCCCCTTTCTTGTCCTGCTGGAGCTCCAGCCCCTGATGATGATCCATTTCATCTCTCGACTCTCTGCGATCGAAAACATGCTCGGCCTGCTCTAGCGACCGGCCGGCGGTCTCGGGGTAGGCGAACCAAACCAGCAGGGCGGCGGCCCAGTTGAACGCGGCGAAGCAGTAGAAGTAATTGAAGCCCATGCGTGATCGCGCGATCGGGGTGCACTGGGCGAAGATTAGGTTCAAACTCCAATTTGTGGCGGTGGCGATCGACGCTCCTCGGGCACGGATGGCCGTGGGGAAGATCTCGGACTGGTAGAGCCAGGAGATGAGGCCCAGGCCGGTGAAGAAGACGGAGAAGACGAAGAAAAGGGCGATGGCGGCGCGGACGGCGGTCGCGGGCGCCGGCGGGTCGGTGGTGAAGTTGCGGTAGGCTTGGCCGAGGGCAGCTTCGATGCACATGGTGGCGCCCATGCCCACGAGGGAGGGGAGAAGGAGGGTGCGACGGGGCACCCGGTCGATGAAGAGGATGATGAAGACGGTGTTCCAGAACTGGGCGAGCGCGCCCCAGATGCCCTGGATCATGAGCGAGGTGGTCTCGGACAGGCCGAGCGAGCGGTAGAGGCCTGGGTTGTAGGTCGAGATGATGTTGGTGCCCGAGCACTGCGTGAAGGCTTGCATGCCGCAGGCGAGGAGGATGCGATGGCGCCAGGTCGCCGAGGTGAAGAGGAGAGCACGCCAGGTGCGCGGGGCGCGGCGTCGCTCCTCGGCGATGCTGGCCCGGATTTGCGCGTATTCGGTCTCGACGAGGGAGGTGTTGGCCGCGTGGAGGCGGGTGAGCGTGGTGCGGCCTTCATCAGTGCGACCCTGTTCGATGAGCCAGCGGGGGGATTCGGGGAGGAACCAAATTCCTCCGCTGAGGACGATCGCAGGCAGAGCTTGCAGGGCGAGCGGAAAGCTCCAGGTGAAGTTCCCTGTGCGGAGAGAGCAGCCGTATCCGACCCATTGCTGATGGAGAAGGTTTAGAAAGTATATATTTTCGGTGATTCGAGCAACCTACTGCGACGACTGCCCCTAATCCAATCATCCATTGTTGGAGGGATCCTAAAAAGCTTCGGATTCGCGGGGGGGATACCTCACTCTATTTCAATTGATTGTTAGACTGGTTTGAGGATGAGGGGATGCGGATGATGAGGAACAAGGGCTGGAGTTGTGTAAGAGGACTTACACAGTAGACGGGGATGATGGATGACATCAGTCCCACCGACAGGCCGGCAATCAAGCGGCCAGCAATGAGCATGGCCACATTGACCGCGCCCGCCTGCAAAGCAGCCCCCAGGGTCGCCAGAAGACCGCCAACGAGCAGCACGGGTCTCCTACCCCACGGGTCAGAGAGGTATGAGACAACCAAGGAACCTATGATAGCGCCGCCTGTCACAGGGTTGTCAGTCTGGCAGTCCAATAATAATAACTGAATAGGTTGAGCGGGTGGGCCAAGTTAGCAGATTGCAGGGAACCAGATGCACACACCGTTATACGAGGCGACGATCCCGCCCGTGGCGGCATCCGAAGGACTATGAAATCGGTGTTTGAACGTCTCCTGGTCGATGACAGTGGAGATCACCCCGGAATCATATCCGAAAAGGAAGGATCCCAATGTTGCGAACATACAACACGCGGTGACCAACAAGTAGGAAGAGGAGAACATGGTTCAATTGGGAGGGGGGGGTTTCCTTTTGGGAAAGTGGGTTGTGGTTCTGGAAGAAGCTCGGGCGGAGCAGGATTGCGAGGCGAATACGAGCTGCCACGTGAAGGAGAATCCCGATTGCCGGACTCTGTTCTGTTTCTGATGTTCTAATGGTTATATAAATGTTAGATCCATGGATCAGTGAACGACATTGTCATGACATGATATAGATGTTGTTGTTCAAGGCTTTGAGGGAGAGGGTTGCAAGCAAGTGCTGCGCTGAGCTGCGCTGAGCTGAGGTTGAATAATGGATTTGACAGTAGTAGACAGACGACAATAGAACAATGGAACAATAGAGTACTGTACTAGAACGCAGGCGAAGTCCAGATCAGTAAGCAATTAGACAGATACTTGTAACTCAGAAGAAGGGTGGGAGAGAGAGACAAATGACGCAGGAGTCTTTAGGTCATTCCCTGGCTAGAAAATAATAATACAAAAAATCAATAAAATGATTGTGGAAGGACAATGGAAAAGACGTGGAAAATGAATTAATGGCCTGAGGCATACATGCGGACTTTTCACCCTCACTCGCCCTTCGGCTTTTTGAAGGGCGCGACCGAGGCTGACTGATAGTAATCATAGCAGAGCAGCCATAGTCATATCGGCCAGAAGACGCCGAGGATGAAGGATTAACTAACCGTGCCCTGATCTGTGGGAATATTCGAACTCTGTAAAGTAAGCACCTTCTATATGACGACATTAATTAAATAAATGAAAGTGACTAAGAGAATTCATATGCTGACAGGGAACAGAAAACGAGTAGAATCAGCATAAGAAACTAATGCTCGCCGATTGTCTTATGCTGATATACCTGCACATCGACAAATGCCGGCCAGTTCGCCGAAGCCAGCCCTACCTATGAGCCATTTTTCTTCCCTCACCTTCAACTCAGGGCTCTCACCTTCCTTTTCCACCGTCGTTTTCTGGTTGCATGTGCGTAGTTTGGAAATCTGCTCTGTCTCCATTGGCTCATCTAGTCCCCTTTTCTCTCCCTCTGCTTCCCAGTTCCTCGCGATCCTGCTCCCTTTCCATCCCAATTCCTTCCTCTGTGTGCGCAAAGGGTCCCCCCGTCGCATTCGGTCGCTAGTAGAGGCTGCTACATCTCCACCTCGACAAGGATCTCTCGACTGTGCCAAAAAAAAAAAAAAAAAAAAGAGAGTTGTCTTTAGGAACATCTTGTTTCCCTCCGAGAGACCAATGTAAATGGCCCCCTCCCTTCAAGCTCGTATTTCCCGAATGCTTGATTCTTTTGCTGTTCTACCTTTCCCTCTCTCGGATATAGCGTCCAATTCCCCGACGGGTCAATCGATCTATACAGTACTATACAGTACAGTACACTATCACTACCCCAACCACTTTTCTTCCTCATCTGCCCTCTTCATCTATGATCCAGGTAGAGAGCAAAGGAAGAAGAGGCGGTAGATGGGGCAAAGGAAAATACGACTGTCATGGGATCGGAGGTCCGATGCATGATGCATGGTCTGGGCAATTTGTGGATTTTTTTATTTGACTCAGCGCAAGTCTTACTAATAAATGCTTTCTTCCGCTGGTGCCCCAGACCAGACAGACACTCGGACACTCTGACACTCAGCCAGAGAGAAACACAAACCAAGACTCCTCGTCTCTTCGACTCTTACCTACTCATACTCTTTCTCTTCCTACATACCATACGTACACAGACTCTCCCTCTGTCCCTTCCTTTCTTGGCTTTCGACCTATCTTCCACCGCAAACAAGCCAGTGCCTGCGCTTTAGTGACGTGTCGATCTTCCTTTCACTCCCTCGGCGAACGATCGTCGAGCTGCTCTCTGCTCTCGGTCCCTCCCTCCGTCCCTCCTTCCTCCCACTTCGTGGTGCCTTCCATGACCCTGTGAGACGCCAATTCCACACCCTCGTGGACGTGCGATCATAAATTGGCTCGCCACGCGGGTCGCCGTTCCCTTGCTGATCGGAACAGTTCCTTCCTCGTTATCACTTCCGATCGGATCTCCGACTTGCTCATACCCCCTTGCATGTCTTTGCGCCGACCGCCGTGAGATCGATCTTCTTCTGCTCCCACCCCCCACCCCACGTCATCTGCCTCTCTCTCCCTCATGGCATCCCCTTCCGGTCCGTTAATCGCCGACCCTGCGAATGAGGACGATCCCTCTGCTGTCTCCGATTCGTTTTTTGCTCCCCATGATGATGTCGATCCCGCTGCCTCGGCCCTTCATGACGAAGATGATTTACCCATGAGGGACGAGGGGCTCAAGCCTGTCAAGGAACCGCTGCCTATGCAAAAGCGTCGCCGGGTAACGCGGGCCTGTGATGAATGTCGTCGCAAGAAGATCAAGTGCGACGGCAAGCAGCCGTGCACGCACTGCACGGTCTACAGTTACGGTAAGTCTCCATTCTCCCTGTCGGACCTTACTTCCGCAACCCTTTCCTGGCTGTGGTCGCTCATCAGCTTCGGTCGTCCGCAGAGTGCACTTACGACCAACCTTCCAACCGTCGTCGCAACCCCGCTCCGCAATATGTTGAAGCTCTGGAAAATCGACTGCACAAAGCCGAGGCCCTGCTGCGCGTCGTGCTGCCGGATCTAAATCTGGACGATCCACAATTCGACGTGCATGCTACCGAGCAGATGCTGGCCGCCATCAAGCGTGAAAAACCCCCGCCTCTCCCGCAGCAACAGCAACAGCAGCCGCAGCAGCCGCAGCAGGAACCGGCTGCACCATCTGCACCTGCTGACACGACGAACGGATCGCAACCCTCAGTCCCCGCCCCCGCTGACGACACGACCGCGGATGGGGCTAATGGTGATGAATCGCTGCTTGAGTCGATGGTCGATAATTCAGGTTACCTTGATCTTGATGATCAGGGACATTGGGATTATCATGGACACAGTTCTGGTATGACGTTTATCCGACGCCTGCGGAAGCAGCTCGGAGCTTCCGACATGCCGCTGCCTACTCTCCGGTCGCGACCGGTCGCGCAAACGCTCTTTGACAGCCCCAAATCCGTATCTGAATCGCCGCAAGATGCGTCTCTGCCGCCCACGCATGATCTTCCCTCCCGGGAAATTGGCCGGCGACTGTGTCACAATGCCTTGGACGATGCCTGCGCGTTAATGCGTTTCGTGCATGAACCTACGTTTTACACCATGTTTGATCGAATCTATGACACGCCACTAGACCAGTTTACCAACGAGGAGAATTCCTTCCTGCCGCTACTCTATATTGTAATGGCCGTCGGATGTCTTTTTTCTGACGATGGCTCCAGTACCTTGGATATCTCAGGCTACGAGGGTGCTATCGGGCAAGGGTAGGTCGCCTCTTGTCGGTCTGTTTGAGGAATAAACTAATTCGCGATTGCAGATTTCAATACTTCAAAGCAGGTCGCCAGCTCCTGGAAATTACCGACTGCCGCGACTTGACCTCGCTCCAGGCCATCTGTTTCATGATTCTATTCCTGCAATCGTCCGCCAAACTTAGCACATGCTACTCTTATATTGGTATCGCACAGCGATCCGCTCTGCGATTAGGTCTGCACCGCAATGTGACGATACACTTTACCCCTCTTGAGCAGGAGATGCGCAAACGCATCTTTTGGACAATTCGCAGAATGGATGTCTATGTCAGCACTTTACTCGGGTTACCTCTGATGCTGAACGACGATGACATTGATCAAGTGTACCCAGAGCCGGTCGATTCGGAATTCATCACCAAGACTGGCATCCTACCCGTGCCTTCGGATCATACCCCTTTGATGGCTGGAGCCATTGCGCATACTCGGCTGACCAACATCACACTTAAGGTTGTGCAATACATCTACCCTGTGAAGAAAGCGCAACATCCTGTCGCATCGGATCAGCGCTATGTGGTCAGCCACTCCAAAATCCGGGAGATTGAGAGGGACCTTCAAGCCTGGATGGAAGAGCTTCCCGCGGCTCTGCGACCCGGGACGGAGGTCTCCCCACAGCTCGAGCGGTAAGTTGTTTCCCTCTCCAGGGGTTGACTATTTGTCCTTACTGACTGTCTACAGCATCCGCCAACTACTCCGCATTAGTTACGCCCACGTTCAGGTCATACTCTACCGGCCCTTCCTTCACTATGTCTCTAGCGGCTCGCAAGCTCGAGGAGTGGACCGGCGATCCTACGCTTGCGCTGCGGCATGTGTTAGTGTCTCACGCAACATCGTACATATCACGACCGGCATGCATAAGAGAGGGCTACTCAATGGATCGTTCTGGTTCACCATGTATACCACCTATTTCGCCATTTTGTCGCTGTTGTTCTTCGTGCTCGAGAATCCCGACTCTCCAACCGCAAAGGATGGCGTCCTCAAAGACGCCATGGAAGGCAAAAACACGTTGGCAGGATTAGCGAAGAAGAGCATGGCGGCAGATCGGTGCTCTCAGAGCCTCAATGGTCTTTTCAAGAACCTTCCGGAGCTGCTCAAGAATCGTCAGAGTGCGAAGAAGCGGGCGAGCTTGAAGCGGCCCGCCCCCTCGTCTGGCCACCACACCCGCCCACCTCCCGCCAAGAGCGCCGCGAACGCTGCCGCCTCGGTGCCCTTGGAGATGCCACCACCACAGCGTGCCAACACTTTCCCCACGCAACTGCTCGGTCGATCGGTGAAGCAAGAGGCTAGCAATACGCCCAAGAGCTTCGATGACAGTGCTGCTAGCCGCAGTCCTGCTTCTAATGTGCGCCCAAGCCAGCCCTCAACGTGGATCCCGTCCACGCCCGAGATGGCTGCTGATGCCGTGTCCACGCCGTCGGATATTGCATCCAACCACGACAGGACGCCCGCGTCGACAGGGGCATCTCCGGTATCCATGTCGCTCGCCTTGGGCGATGTCACACCAAATCAATTTGGGGCGCACGCATTCGCCAATCCCAGTCAGTTCCCAGATCTAATGCCCATCATGTTCCCATCGGACGACCCTTTTGCCTATCCGACACAACCGATGTCTACACTAGAGAACGATCACTTCGGCCAGGACCCAGCCAGCGCTACGACTGCCACCTCTTTCGCCCCTGGTTTGGCCTCCACGGCCGACGGCAGCACCGTCAGCACGATGGGAGTATCCACCCCCACATTGGATAGCTTCGGCAATTTCTCCGTTTTTCCCAGCGGAAATCCGGGGGCCATCAGCTCCAGTGTGCCGGGCCGCTTGCCCAATCAGCCACCGCATCATATTAACCACTCGCGGCTGCAGTCCCCCGTCTCCCATGGAACCTCGACCCCTGTCAACGGCGCCGAAGCCGTCAACAGCCCCGATCTGGTCTCCCTGCCTAACCAGAACTTCATCTGGCAAGGCTACAACTTCCAGCCTCCCAGTAATTTCCCCACGGAGATGATGACTGCGACAGCCACGCCGACCGGATTGGGTCAATTCGGAATGGGCGCGCCCGACCCCACGTCGCTGGGCGTCGGATTAGACTTGGGCCTCCCACTTGACGATATTTTCGGAAATACCGACGCATGTCGGCCCGGCGGTTTCAGTAATGAGGAATGGCTTCAGTTCATGAATGCCGGGAATTGAAAAAAAATCGAATTCGTGAACCCGAAAAGAAAAAAAGCAAAAGAAGTACTAATCAAATACCCATATGTTTGTATATGCTGTTTTTTGGTCTGGACCCATGAAGACCATAATGTTATGAAGGCATTGCGTGGGGGGAGTTCTCTGGGCGGCGTTCGGTTGTTGCTTGGGATCGACATGAGTTTCCTTTCTGTGTTCCTTGGTTCTTTGCACCACGGGATTGGCATCTCTTTTGTGCTCGGTACTTTTTTTTGTTGACGTTGCTAAATCTTTGAATATGATTGATGATCTATATATCACAGGTTATGTTGTGTACATTCTAAACTTACCTATTGGAATCTCGTCTTGCCGGTGCAGGACCATCTCTGCCATATCGTACATACTTTCGAGTATATATATATATCTCTCTCTCTCTCCAAAGGTGTATATCCAACTAGAATTTGGGAACCGGGCTCAACCTCTCCTCCGCCGAGGGGGCTGATACCAGCTCCAAATATTCAATCCGATCTTCGTTCCGGAGGTGACCGGGAACGCGGCATGCCACGTCTCCGGATATCCCGACCCATCCGGTCGCAGGTTCTCCCAGAAGATGGCATTGCCATTGATGGGCTTGAATGTAACTCCCTGCGAGGCAGCGGCAGCGGCAGCGGCAGCATGGCTTGGCTCACCATCCTTAGGCTTCCCTCCTGGAGGGGCAGCAGCAGCAGCATCATCCGCAGGGCACTCCACAAACCGACACCATTCGCGGAGGGCCGCGGCACTCCGAGGCATCCTCAGCCGCGGAAAGTTTGTGCCTCCACCCTCGCAGTCATCCCCCAAGTAGACCATAAATGTGCTGAGGCGGTCCCCGCCACGGGCAGCGGATCCGGCCCAGTCATAGTGGTGGACGTAGTGGCCGGAGGTGTTGTAGCGTTGAGCCCACATGCGTTCAATGTAGAGGTGCGGTTTCCAGCCCTGGAACGCGGCGGCGCGGGCCTCGAGGCATCGGACGGTGTTGTCGCGGGGAAGAAGAGCGCGGTCGGAGAGGCGGCGGGTGGCATCGTGAGTTGTGTTTTGGCCGTTGTAGATCGTGGAGAGAGTGTAGTTCGATTTACTTTTCAGGGGTCAGCTTTCCGTTTGTGGTTTCCTGTGCAAATCATGGAAAGGGAATTGTGCTTGGTGCTTGGGGAATTGGTTGAGATGGGATCAAAGCACTGTGGTCGGGATAGAATGGTTTTTAAGTGGGAAAGTACCTTAGATTGACGATGTGGTCCGTTTCTTCCGCCGACAAGAAATCCTCAATATATATGACCAATGGATCTTTCTGCAGGAGGTGAACCCGGTAATTGTCGGGGGCACAATTCGGAGTGACCCCATCTGGAAGACTCAGGATATCCGGGTTGAGGGTGAGGCCCGAATCGGGCTCGGTCCCGTCGGCATCGAGGTCGAGGTCGAAAAGATTCCCTGCGGATGAATCGGAAAAGAGTTGGCGGAGGAGCGGCGCGAGAACGAAGAAGTATGCGGGGAGAAGATAGAGCAGCGACGAGAGGAGAGTGGAAAGGGAGAATTTGAGCATATTGATCAATTCCCTCCCCCGGAGGTTTGATTGTCGGATCCCTATTCTTGCGGAGGGCTCGGCAGGAGATGGATAATTGATCTGATAACTCAGTCTGTGCATTGGAGTTATGCAAGTACATTAGTAGATATGCAACTTGGTGAGCCTGTCCTTTCATGATTAGTCACGGCGTCGGGAATTGGTTCAGACGCCGCATATAAGCCGAGAGACTGTTATCTCCGAGGAAGAACCATTTGGTCCGGTCGACTCCAACGAGTTTTGCGTTTATCCTATCTCCTGGTGTAGTCAGCACACACAGGCCATGTTGATCAAGAAGGTTTTCCCATGCACGCGACAATGCTCGCCTGCGGACAAGCGATGGCTCCGCTCATACTCGAGGGGCCTTCTCCACGCCGTCTGGGGTCTCCAAACACCATGGCGTCATGGAGTAATCCGGAGTCAAAGGATCTACACCGCTGCTTTCGTCATGCTGTCCAGTGAGAAACAAAAGACAGAACCTAAAAGGAACCATTGATGATTGCATGCGGAGACTCCGCGTTTTCAGTCTTCCAGAACCAGCGTCAACGCGGAGAAGCGTTCTTGAGCCCGCATGGGTAGTGCGGGTGAGCGCCGACCCCGCCGTCTAAAGGGACTTCCGGTCAGCTGACCACTAATCCCCTTAAGGTTAGAGTGTCCACGCTACACCACATACAGACTAGAGTAGGATAGGCGCTATCGCTCCTTCGCAGCTGTGTTGAATTTATGTAATTCGACTTGCTCATGGCTGAATTAAGCCTCGTATGCGTTGCCCGTCTCGGTTAGCCTACATCCACCGGCCTTTCCTTCGTCTTCGGCAACCTTCTGCTCGTATCCGGAGCTCTACGTAGCACTTATACGCTACGTTTCTGGCAGGTCTGAAGACAACACATCTCGTACACAATACTTACATAGTACATTATCTGCGCCACTGCATCTCCAGGTCAACCGACTTTTAGCTTTTTACCTTCCAATATACCCGTTAACCGGTGTCCGATCCACGCCGAACTAAAGGTTGATCAGCACCACACTTACGCACGTCTCGGCTTAGTCGGCTCTCTTCCGGGGGAGGACCCCATCAAGGAATAGGGTTAAGGCTTCATCCCGTCATCCTGACTGGCCTAAACATGGTTACGAAGGATGTTGGGAGGGAAGGGGTGTCAGAAACCGGCTAAGTCCTCTCTTGAACTCGACAGCCCGACAGGGGCATCGAAAAGTCGCTTAACACTGATTGTGGACCTCCCTGCCTCGGGGCAATTCTCAAACTCCTACGCTCTGATTCGTAGAAGAGCCGACATGAGGCGAAGCCGAAGACAGCAATGCTGGACCGTTCCAGACAACAAACGAGATCGGCACCCCGAGTTCGCCAGTCTGGTAGAGATAAGGCTTTTAAGGCCGAGCTTAAAGTTCAACTGGGAATGGGTTGGTCCACCGGCAAAGTCTTCACCGTGGCCAAGTCGCCACAGGCTCGTTACCTTGGAACGTGCAGGGCCCAGTCAGCAATCAGTCGTTTTCCATGAGGGTTATTTGCTTTCGCAGGCGCCGGAACAGTCGGGTAAATGTCCAATGTAAGGGGGCAACCAGGATTATATACCTTCTCCTCGTGCAGGGAAATTTTTGAACCTTCGCCCCCACACCCTAAATCTGCGGCTGAATGTTTCCTTCGCAAGAACTTCTCCGCGCCGGCTAAGCGAGACATAGTCAGTCTGGGGAAAACTCTCCCCCGACCCAGTTTCCCACATCACGAGGCGACCTTTGTGGGAATCAAGGCAATAGTTTGCATGATAAGGACCAATTAGCTGCTTGCTTGACGTATCAAATGCGTGCTATTCACAAAAATCCCCATGTTGAGTCTCCCCAGATGGGGTTTCGGTCAGACGTGGATTGTGGAGAGCGTTCGACGAAGAGGAGAATCCACACGGTTCAGTGTTGATGCGTCGCTCACTGTAGATAATTACTTTAGGGGCCCGGCCCGTCTCGCCCAGTTTTTAAATCTTCCTCAACTTCCGCCTTCAGAACTTTCTCACTCCCATATCTACTTCCATCATCTCCCCCTTCCTTGTCTTTGTTGGCAGGAAGCCTTCTGTTTTTACTTTCTTCCTTCCTCTTGATCTTTTCACCTCAAGAGATATTTGGGACTTGCTCATCGGCCTTCACATCTTCTGTCCTTCTTTCTCCCCTCCCCTCCTCTCCCCCCTTCCTCCTTCTTTCGCCCCCTCATAGCAATGGGTGGCATCCTCCACCTGGTCGAGGATCGGCCTACGCCGAAAGCTGTTTACAACTGGCGAGTTTATGCACTGGCCGCCATTGCATCATGCGGTTCTCAAATGATCGGGTACACCAGTGGTTTCATCGGCACGACCATCACATTGGACTCTTTCATGACCGAGTTTGGTCTGGACAAGAAGACTAGCTCCGAGAGAGACCTGATCAGCGAAAACATTGTCTCTCTCTTCATTGCCGGTGCCTTCTTCGGAGCTTTGCTCACCTATGGTATCTCGTACTATGGGGGACGCAAATGGAGTTTGACCATCGCTTCGGCTGTCTTCGTTCTCGGAGCGGGTTTGCAGTTGGGTGCCAACAGTTCAACCGGTCTCGGCATGCTTTATGCGGGCCGTGTGTTGGCCGGTCTCGGCACCGGAGTTGCCTCCAATATTGTCCCGATGTACCTGTCCGAGCTAGCCCCTCCCGCCATTCGAGGTCGTCTTGTTGGTTTGTATGAACTTGGCTGGCAAGTCGGTGGCATGGTCGGTTTCTGGATCAACGTAAGTTATTTGTCCGTGCAATACGGTCTTGATGCTACCCAGCACCTATTTCCTATCCCCACAAGACTGAGGGCTTCAAGCTAACCCGTCTTGCTTCTAGTATGGCGTTGAGCAAACCATTCCTGCCAGCCACAAGCAATGGGTCATTCCGTTCGCCATCCAGATTATTCCATCAGGAATGCTTTTCCTCGGCTCTCTATGGATGAAGGAATCTCCCCGTTGGCTGTTTACCAAGGGCCGCCGCGAGCAGGCCATTGCGAACCTGTGCTGGGTCCGTCAGTTGGAGCCCACTGATATCTATATCACCGAGGAAATCGCTGCTATGGATCAGAGTCTCGAGGAGCAAAAGGCCACCATCGGTGTCGGTTTCTGGAAGCCCTTCCAGGCTCTCGGTCAAGCCAAGAACCTGCAGTATCGCCTGTTTCTGGGATGCATGCTCTTCTTCTGGCAGAACGGCTCTGGAATCAACGCAATTAACTACTATAGCCCGACCATTTTCGAAAGCATTGGTGTTCAGGGCAACACGAAGGGAATTTTGAACGGTGTCTTTGGTGTCGTCAAGGCTGTCATCACTATCGTCTGGTTGCTTTTCCTGGTTGACCAGCTCGGTCGTCGCAAGCTGCTGCTTATCGGTGCGGTTTGTGGCTCAGTCTGCATGTGGATTATTGGCGCGTACATCTGTGTGGTGGAGCCTACCAAGCATCCCCAAGACCACCTCAACAGCGGTGGTATCGCGGCTATCTTCTTTTTCTACCTCTGGACAGCCGTCTATACACCTACTTGGAACGGTACTCCGTGGGTCATCAACGCGGTATGTTCTTCTGTGTTTTTTCTGTCATATTCTGCGCAATCCACTGACTGGTTTGAGCAGGAGTTCTTCCACCCCAACATCCGTTCCGTGGCGCAGGCCGCCACCACCGCCAGTAACTGGCTTTTCAACTTCCTGGTCTCCCGGTTCACGGAGCAGATGTTCGAGAAGATGGGATACGGCGTGTACTTCTTTTTTGCCTCCCTGTCGTTCCTGGCATTCTTCTTCGCTTTCTTCCTCATCCCGGAGACCAGTGGTATCCCTCTGGAGGTGACCGATCAGCTGTTCAAGATCAAGCCGATCTGGCGGGCCCACTCCATCCTCAAGGAGCAGCTCAAGGAAGAGGAGGAACGCTTCCGTGCGGAGATCAAGGATGGCATGTTCGACAAGCCCGAGCCCCAGGAGCACCTGGAGAACACGAAAGCCGCATGATGATGGGAGTTTGTCGATTAGCCTGTTTTGTTTTGGTTTCGGTTCTTACACCTAGACGGATTGTATATATGCGAACGATAGATCATAGACCTGGATATATATTATTTTCTCTCTTTTTGGACATCTGCGTCTGTTGGTAGTGAAGTGGTTGAGTTGGATCAACGAAATACCCAGCTAAATAATTGACATCAAAAATGACTTAGCCTCTTTTATCACAATGCACTTGAGGTTGTTTTCTTTTTCTTTCCCACCCCCCCCCTTCCCCCTCGAACCTGTCCGAAATAACTAAACTTTGTAATGCATGATGGCGAAATGTGGATGCCTAAAATTCTCCGCTGACTATGCTGCAGGAGGGCCCTGCATAAGTTTTCCTAAAGACAGCCCCAGTTGGATTGACCATCCATTCCCCCCAAAGACAAAGAGAAAGGGGAGGGCACCGCCACCCCGGGGTAAAAAAAAGCCAAGTGTGCAGTATGTACAGTACGGTACATACACTACAGCAATCCCTCGCTCCGTGACGCGATCGGGTTTGAAGGAGGTTTTTTCAGCGGTCGAACTGCAGGTGACTCGTATGAATCTTGATTTTCCTTGGTGGTGTCACCTTCCAAGATGGGGAGGAAGATGGAGAACTGAAGCCTTGGGGAGAGAGAGACATTGGCGTTAGTAAGTCTTCTAGGTACTACAGGGGGAAAAAGCTTTTTTTTTTCTGTTGTTTCCTCGGGTAAGTCAGGTCCGGTCCGATGTTTTGAATTCGATATATTTACAGCAACTATGGGGGGGATGATAGGTTATGAATGAAAGTTATGAATTTCGTGTATGTATTCAGGGCTTGGGGGAGGTCATTTGAATAGCTGGATGGACTATTTTAGTAAGATTCACGGCTCGGAGTGAATGAACTTCCGACTCAATAATCAGAATACGGAGGAGGGACTGAGAGGGGTAAACCGACCCAGTTAGTACCTTAGTATTCACTAGCTGAGTCGAGTCTTTTTTGTACTACCATTTGTGGTAGAAGTGGGTAAGGTAGTCAGTCCACCTGCGTCCCATGTGTGGTACAGCACATACAGACATACAGTTTGCTGCTGTATGTATAGGGAATTTAGACACTGAAAGAAATGGGTGGTGGGTGCATTTGCATGCAAATGCCGCTCCCCTCCGTCCTTCCCGGAGAAGCCCGGGACCATCTGACTAATGACCAAAGAAACCCCCCCCCCCCCCCCGAACAGAAAAAAAAGGTTCCAAGAAACCCAAGAGTCCAAGAGTCCAAGAAGTCCAAGACCTGCACCCTCGGGGCGGGAAAAGAAGCGCCAAGAGAGGTATGGGGAGAGGAATTACTTGGTATGTTTTGGTATTTTGGCCACCCGGTCATTCTTGACTTCTTGGTGGACGTTCGATAGCGAAAACAAGGATCAGACTTTTACATAAGATGAATCCAACTATAGTAGAGCTACGTATTGTACAGTACAAAGTAAGTACCTAGTGAGGTGTTGGTTGGAATCGTAACAATAATCCGTTGGCTGGTGCTTCCTTCCCTCACGGCTCCAAATGTCAGACACGAGAATAGGCTCCACAGGTCTTTGCGGAAAAAGGAAAGGCATCGATTCCTGCAAAGTCGACCTTCGAGACTTCCAGTCGCCATTTCTATGAGGTGATGATAAGCAGGCAGACAAGGAACGAGGGGGAGAGAGAGGGAGGGGGGAAGCGCAGGACGGAGGGCTAAGAAGGGTAACTTGGCCAACTTGGCAAGTTTTCTTATGCGGGGGGAAAGGGACTACCAGGACTAGTCTGTCCGTCGGATTGTCAGACAACATTATTCTCATGGCAGCTAAGCAGATAAGTTACGGTCCCTATTGCGGTCCCTAGATCATAGTAGGACGGACTAAGTCAGTCAGTCGGTTAGTCCCATGTGCCAATACGGGGGCGAGGGAGAACGGTTATTCGAGGCTTCGTTCAAGCCCACTAGGACTAGTTTCGAATCCCTTAAGCTCTAACCATTCCGGCCGGCACTAAGTTAATTTTAGTTGGAAAACTAATTTTCGCGGTGGATGGTGGGTTTGTGTCCGTGGGGGAAATTGTTTAGCTTTGCCGTAGGGGAAAACGAAGGCAGTTAAAGATTGACAGTGACAATTGAGAATGTTTCTCAGCATGAATCAGAGGTATGATATCAGCCTAGACATAAACAGATGTCCTGGCAGGGTGTATGTAGGCTTGTGGTGTAAACTTTCTGTAACTAGTAAGTTGGTTACCTGGGTGCAAAAAGAAAAAAAGAAAAGAAGAGTCAGAAAAAGAAAGAGGCCCAGGCGATGCCATGCCACGCCACGCAGCCCCGCACGGTGTGTCTTGGCCCGGACAATGCCCAGTCCTGGCTTGGGCTTCTTGTCCGTCCACTGCCTACTGCCCATCTCTTTTTCTCCCCTCCGCCCGGTTGAGTCTTCGCCTTTTCTAGGCAAGGCTCGTCTCTTGCTCTCTCGCTCTCTCCTCGGCTCGGCCCCAAGACTTTCCTCCCCTGATTCTCTCTTCTGAAGGCCCCCTCCCTCCTCCTCCTCCTCCTCCCTCCCTCCCTTTCCA
>NW_017962976.1:3388585-3556499 GCF_001890905.1 Aspergillus aculeatus ATCC 16872
GGTGGCCGGGTTCCCATGGCTCGGCACTGGTTGTGCACTATGCTGAGTGGCTCCGGGCCGCCGGATGCAACAGCCACGCCGTGGAACCCGCACCAACCCCGGACGGCGACGAAGTCTAGGCGTTCATCATTTCGCCTGGCCACGATCTGGGGAAAAGTCTATCATTATGTCATTTATGTCATTTACTCAGAGGGGCAGTCCCCCCGACCAATATGACAGGTTCTTTTACGCCCATGCATCAGGTGGCTTGATCGATACCACCTGGCCGTCCATGGATCGAGAGATCGCTTCCTGGCACAACAACTACCCTACTGGGCAGGTGGTGCTCGGTCACGGCCGAGCAAGCGGAGGCCTGACTCATGAGTTGTGCTTCAGCTTCATTGTCAGACTCTCGGTGATCCCAAGAAGGCCGTTTCGAGACATATCGCCGTGATCTGTGGCAAGGGTTGTGGGCAGACAAAGAGCCGCTGTACCGGCAGGACTGTACAGTATCTGTGTGACATAGCTGTTTGAGGTTCTGACCTCGGGAAGATGGTCATACCACAGTAGAAATAGTCGGCTCTGGGTGAATTCGATGCCTAAGGTAGAGACGTATGTACTCCTGCTGCAACCGGGAACTTGATGCACGGCCCCTTGACCTTTACCACCTTGTCTTTGTCAAACAAGATCTCGCTTGACAGTAATTCTGTTGCTCTGCATAAGCCTCGGATGTCAACTCTCCTAGTTCGAACTATGTAATGGTGTTTCACAACTACAGCCTTTCACTGCTGACCCGCACGTAGATCATCAAGCAACCATTGCTGCCACTGGAAACACAATCAAACAACTGTAACAACAGTTACAACCAGTCTCCCAGTAAAGTACCAGTATGTATCCTTACACACTGCAACCTTGTTTGGAGACCGTCATTCTCCCAATAATCAACTTGAAGCGACACAAGTAGCACATCGCTGCCCCCCATATTACCAAATCCGGTAGTCCTTCGATCCGGGCACACGCATCCAACAAAGGAAACAAGACCACTCTCCCGAATCCCAGCAATGTACGATAGATAGTCAACCACCAGCAAAAATACCTAAGGTAGTCACCCATATCTCCGCCTCAAACCAAACCTCCCTTCCCATCTTGCAGCCCTAATCGAACATCACCGTCCGCAATCATCTTGTGGAATATTCTTCCCTCCCCGGCTCGACTCGACAAGCCTCTTCCCCTGACCAGACTCCCACTCAATTCCGACCCTGCCCTTGTTGTTGCCCCTGTTGCCCTTGTTGTTGTTGCTGCTGCTGCGCTTGCTCGACCTTCTTCGAGATCCCGGTGGTAGGCGTATCATTCCTGGCCAGCATCATTGCCCTGTTCATCTGTAGAAATGATTCATCGTTAGCAGATCATTTTAAGCCCATCCAGCTCGGAAGGGTTCAGCAACGTACCTGCTTCTCGCCCAGCGCCACCGCATCCGTGCCTGAAACCGGAGCTGCCATTGCCACTGTGGCCATGAAAACCGAGACGAGGTACACGAGCTTCATGTTGGTTATACGGTGTTTTGCAGACAAATGGAAATAATGTGTGGACTTGGAAACTTGTCACGGATCGTAGCGGATTGGATTGGATTGGATTGGTCTGCAATAGAATCTGGTAGGTCACAAGGTAAAAGGTAAGATGAAGTTGCTTGGAGGTTGAAAATGAAGGGGTTGCAGTACAGTAGATCCCTAACTGCTGTTCGAGTTGGTATATATACCTCGAAACTCACCGGACCGAAAAAGATAACCTCGATCTTATGTACAGCACCTACCAAGTAACCCCCTGGATTAGCTACTCGCTAGGCACCGAAAACAAAAGTGTCATTCCCAAATTAAAAGCTCCCGCGGAGCGCAAAAAGAATCAGGCTATTGACAATTATTTGATACGTCTTCTCGTTAGTCCTCGCTTAGCATTCGCTTAGAGTATCATTAGTCAGTCCTGGGGTCCGCTCCCGACTACGTACTTTGTACACTGCAGTCAAGAGAGATGATGTTATTCGCAAGATGGTTCGTGGATGCTGAGTTGATCGACGGGGGTCCCAGGAGCCAACCACCACCACCGATACACCCGATCACGGATTAAGGAAGAACCTCGAGCAGGCAACCACTACTATGAGCCCCCCGCCCCAATGAATTGGGTCCCAAAGAATACTCCGTCGGCCATGATCGGCCCAATTGCAGTGGCCCTCAGTAAGGCAGGTCAGGCTTCTGGCTAGTATGAAAGCGGCAAGTGTTCGTCCCGGGACGGACCGGACTCCCCTTGACTGGGGTTTGGGATGAAGCAACCTCAGCTGAACCCCGTACCTCCCAACCTGTCACTGCACCAAATGTGGGCTACCAATGGAGTACTCAGGCTGCATGTAAAGCTAGGTCTTCGGCCGGAAGGTGGACCTTCGGCGGGTCCTGGTGGAGTTAGGTTCGACTCCGACTCTATTCTTGGGAGTTGTTTGACAGCTGGTTGGGGGATTGTGTTCTGGTGAGATTGTCAGGGGGTAGTGGGTGGTGGTTGTGATGGTGTCGGAAGTCTACTTCCGTTAGTCTGGAACGCTTTGCTGAAAAGGTTGGCTTTGCCGCCGCTAGAGTCTTTCACACCTCAGTCAAACAAGCGTAGTCATCCTACCTCACTTCGCTGCTTCACTGCTTTGCTTCTTCGCTTCTTTGATGTGGTGGTGGTGATAGAAGCCGTGGCATTAGCCCCGTTATCGTCGACATTACGGAGAATGCGGCTTACCTGGACTGTTACTTTGCCTAGACGAACTTGGTGCTGGATATAAGAAATGGGAGGGAGGTGAGGCTTGAGGGGATCCTCGGAGATACCAAGTCGAAGCTTCGTACGGAGTACTGTAGGTCACTCAATTTTTCCAGTATGCAGCAGACCCATCATTCGATCTGGGCTTGACGCCTCAACTGGCCCCGGTCGTCTTTGTGGTTTGAATTTGCATTCTGCGCCGATACATGGAATGAAATGATATGATGCGTCACATAGGTTTACAGAACCTCCTTCTTCCCTTCTCCACAATGGTACAGTACCTCGCTTATGCGTACTTCGTCGAAGCCTCCCAAATGGCTCTCGCCATTGGATGGGGTAAGTGGGAGGGAATTGTGATCTATCTCATCGGAAGATGCAAATAATCTTCCATAGTTTCTGGATTTCAGTACGCTACAGTACTGTACCTATTCCCTTTCTAGTCCCTCGAGAGTGCTTTGGTGGTTTTCACAACTGTGATCGTCGAATCTCGCAGGAGTCTAGCCTGGATCATACGTCGGTTTCCCGCACAGAACTGCTGTCATCTTCCCTTCGGAGTAGTCTCTCCCTAGTGGATTTTCAGACACAAAAGTACAGCACAGTGAATCAAAATAAGGCTAGATCGGACATCGGACGCCATGGCGCAGAAGTACCAGTACCAGGAACGGGATGAGTGGATCAGGCTGTCCTGTCAATTGCGCATTGACTTTGTTTGATGGTCGTCTTGAAATGAACAACCTGGTCGATCAATTCGGATCGCCCCCCTTATCTGTTCGAGTTGGTGGTCTGTCGGATACCAGAGCCCAAGGAGTGATACTGTTTGTTCCCACAACCAACTCTACACGACTCACACAAAAGGCAACACCAGATACGAAGCATACTCGCCTCCCCCGTAAACCACATGGGCCCCTTGATTCTCATCGTCCGGCTCCGTCGGCCGCATGAAGTCCACCTCCGGGAAACACATATCGTGGCCCGACACACGGAGCACGATGCCCTCCCCGGGCCCAAAGACCATGCCCATCGGCCAGAGACCGATGTCCAATGGTACAATGGTCCCGGGGGCAATCGGCTCCCGTCGATCATGCCGGTACATGATCTCTTCCGCGGTCGATCGGGCTTCATCATCATGATCGCGAGTGACCGCGTGCGAGGCGCGCAGGAAGCCCGACGGGCCCAGGGTTTTGACGGTATTCACATTCGGGACTTCCGTCGCCGGCACGGGACACGGATAATTGAGATGCTCGAGGAGCTTGCCGTCGCGGTTGATTTTGCGGATTTGCACCGCGACGTCCAGGTCATCGTGGTCTGGACAGGACATCCAGAGACGGACCTGCGGGTATCCGGCGAGTTCGGTGTATTGGTCAAAGTATAGAACGAAATCCTGGACGGTGCAAGCGGTTAGTGCGTGATTAGAGAAGATTCATGGGGAAGTGCTCACCGAGCTGGCTTTCAGGTCGTGTCCTGCATGTGCGACGGATGATACGGCAACTGGCTGCTGTGGCTGCAACGTCATGGTCTCCGGCCTGAGATAGAACTTCTTCAGTTCCTGCCGCGCTAATGGGTACTCCTTCTCAGGCCGTTCGCGAATTGTCTGCACAACACTATCTTCGAACCCGAGCAGCGAGAGTCTGACTGGCGGGGTACTCTCCTCCCAGCCATTCTCAACGCCCTTGAGATACCGATCAAAGTATCGTGCCAGGTCTTCGACCATCTCCGGACGATAGAGGTCGTACCATTCCTGATAGGGATGCACACGGAGCCATTTGCGCGGGCTCTGGGCGGCACGGAACGTCTCGAAGGAGCCACGGGTATGCAGCATGGACGAATACGAGGCCAGAACATACAGCGGCACGTCGCCGATCCGTTCCGGGTGGATGCGCTTGCTCTGCCAGTAGTCATCGTAGAAGGGCCGCTTGCGGATCATGGCGGGCATGTTCTCCGCGGCCCCGTGGCCGGCGAAGCCCGTGAGGATCATGGCGTGGAACCGCTCGTTGTGCGGCCGCCCCCCACGGAACACCAGATCCCGGTAGAGATCCGTGAGCCCCTCCCACGGCGCGAGAGCCTTGAGGGCCGGGTGCGCGAGCCGCGAGGCGAAGTTGACCTGCGCGATGGACAGCCACGAATTGCCGGCCATGCCGACCGAGCCGGAGCACCACGGCTGCCGCGCCAGCCAGTCGATCGCATCCCAGATGTCCTCGGCCTCCTGCTGGCCCCAGAACGCGATATTGCCCTCCGAGTCGCCGCACCCGCGGGCGTCCACGTTGACGACCGCGTAGCCACGCGCGGTCCATTCCGCGGGGTCGGGCCCCTCGAACTTCTCGTAGCCGGATGTGCGTCCCTTCTCGAGACCGGCGCGGAACGGGGCCATGATGTCGTAGCTCTGGGGGCCGGTGCCGGTCTTGCCGTAGGGGCTCCAGGGCATGATCGCTGGAACGGGGACATCGTCCGAGTCGACGGGCCGGAAGATATCCGCGTAGATCTTGATGCCGTCACGAAGGGTGATCGCCACGTCTCGGCCGTAGATCATGTCTGTAGGCAGTGATCGGAACCCCGGAGATCGAACATGACCCTTGGGAAGAATGGCCTTGCTCGGTTGGAAGCCGTAGTAGGTGAAAGTCGGATGGTCAGTTGGAGGGGTGAGTTTGTGCCATTCGAGATCAGGGAAGGCTGCGCGAATCGACTTTTCGGTAGTGGTCATGGTGGAGGTTGATAGTATTGATGTGAAGGATAGTCTGTGTTGGATTCTTTTGAGGCATGCTTGTTATTTATGACCATGAGAAGGTCAATCAATATCTCCACTCCCCCACATGCCGGGGCTAGGAGGGGTTGATGCGGAGAAGCACCCGTTGGCAATTGCTGATGGTCAGAAGTAGGACATCGGGAAGTGGTAAGTGGGAAGTGGGAAGTGGGAAGTGGGAAAGGCGGGTTGTAGAGAGGTGGGGGAGTGGGGAGAATCAGCAGCAGGTGAATCACTATGGGTGAACTGGAAAGAACTCGAAGCAACTCAATTTGAATTGTCGCAAGCTGTAGCCTGAGGCACAAGGCTGGTCCTCAACCGCATCAAGTCCTCACTGACTGTAGCATGCAGGGTAGGCGTACAGCTATTCGTTTTGAAGAACAGATTACGGAGTACAGCGGAGATTAATTTTGGAGAAGACTTCAATGAACAAAAAACATTAGTAATATTGTACTGGTTTTACAGCACTATACACCGGAAAAGCAGACCTCTATATACAGCGGGCTTCAAGTTAACAGAACTTGTAAAAGATAATGACAGACAACAGCAAAGTGAAAGTAAACCTCTCAACGCCGACACCCCGGAACCAATGTATGCACCATGGAAAATCAAAGAAAGTGGTCTCACAAGATTAGTACAAGATGTTGTTCAAGATTCACAGAGAAAGAAAGGTCTAATGCTTGGGCATGACCGCAAGCTCATACTCCACAGGCACGTCCGGCCACGCGTCGATTCCGTCCATGATGGCCATTGCCAGTCCACCGCTGTGGTGCATCTGGATGTGGCAGTGCATGAAGAAAGGACCGGGGTTGTTGACGTGGTATCGGAGTGCCATCCAGCTGGGAGCACCCAGGGATGGTGGGGTCTGGAAGGTGTCACGCATCTGAGGGGTTTGCAGATTGAAGCTGTTTGGGATCTTCTTCATCGCCTCCTGGACAGAGGAGTAGGTCCAGGCCGAATTGCCCTGTCCGATCACGTAGAACTTGTTCGAGTGCTTGTGGATCGGATGTTGAGGCTGACCGGCAGTGGTGACATTGATGATAAGATCCACCCAGGTATCATTCAAGGTTGCGATCATGTTCTTGGTGGGGATCGAGGTGGGATCGAACAGTGCTGGGAATTGAACGTCCTCGAGATCCATCGGATAGGACTCATTTCCTAGCCTCCAGCCATACGAGGTCGACAATTGAGCAATGTCGAGAATGAATGTCTTATTGGCATACGCCGCAGGCGGCTCGGCGGGGAATGGAACGAGGGTGTTGTCGTCGAGGATGCTTTTACTGCGATCTATAACAGTGCCAAGCTCATTAATGTATTGCCCCGGCGAGGTAGTCGAACCAGGCCTGCTGTTGGTGGTCGGCACGTTTCTCTGCGGACTGGTTACGCTGGGGCTGCTAGACCCTTGGTTGGTGTAGGTCAAAGTCGCTGTGCCATTGATGATCTGGTTGGCATACTTGTTGGCCGCGCGGACCGTGTATGATCCAGCGGGCTGATCCAATTTCAACATCACCGAATATCTCGAGCCAGCGGGGATGTTGATCGCGTAGGTGGTGGATGGTTCCACATAGCGTCCATCGACCGCATAGACAATCATCGGATGGCTGTCAACGGAGAACACTAGCGAGGCACTGCCAGCCATACTCAATACATCATAACTGACATATTTCTTGGAAGCATCGACATTGAACACCTGGTTCGGACCCTGAGACGGCACACAGCCCTCGAAGTAGCCCTGAGGAATTTTGCTGAGATCAAAGTCGTATCGTGCATACCGTGACGCAGTAGGTGGCATACATCTGGTTGCAATCATGTTCAGCATGAAGATCAGAGAGAGAATTTCAGAGCAGAACTCACCCCATATCACTCATTTGCACATCTCCCAATGCCTGGCTTTCGCCCGCTCGGGTTAGAGAGTCAATATGATCCTGACCGGGACAAATGACAGAACCTTTTCCATTAACTAAAATGGAACTGGCACAGTAGCTTGAGAAGCCAGAGTCTTCTTGAATCTGAAGAATCTCTTCAGAAGTGAATTGACGCCAATCAGAGATAATAACCGGCTGTGTTTTCTTTTCAGCGTTTAACAGCGCCTGCAGCTCCGTCTGATCACTGGTCAACAGGCTGAACGGTCTTTCCACTGAGTCCGCAGGCTCCACGTAGATAGCACCATAGAGACCATCATCGAGCTGGGCTCTCATGTGTGAATGGTATATATATGTTCCATATGCATCTGCCTTCCATTTGTATAGAAAAGCGTCGCCTGGTTGGATGGGGGCTTGCGAGATTCCAGGAACGCCATCGGACCACGGGGTACCTTGTTGTACGATGCCTATCACCCCAATGTTAGTACGAACCGGGAAAGATGCGGAGAGAAGAGATAAACCATGCATAGGGCGACTAACCGTGGAAGTGAATGGCAGTTTCGAACGGCATGGAGTTGTTGACGAGGAACTCCACATCATCACCTTGCTTGACTCGCAACGTTGGACCAGGAATTTGGCCGTTGGTCCAGATGGCTTTGCGCGTATTCCCAGCTATCTTACCGTCCTCCCATGTTAGATCGACATTGAACTTCACCGTCTTGCAGGAGGCCAGTTCAATGAGGCCAGTGAGGGCTGCCAGAGCCAGCCCGGAGTAAGTGAGCTTCATGGCTGATGAAAGACAGAATGTATCCGATTGACCTTAACAAAAAGGGAAATGTCCAAGTCGGGAAGCTGGGTCGATGGTGAAATTCGGCCCGTGAGCTGGGGCCGGGTTGTCGTATGGGTTTGTCGTTGTACTTTTTCTGACTCCCATTTGGACTCTGGCAGGCTGTACTTATATCATCAGAGATCAGGTCGAGAAATGTGCTCGGTTACGTCGTGCTAGCTGAACCCGAGCACCGGAATGTAGACCAGCTCCAAAAATATCCGGCTCGTCCCTCCATAGCATCGAGTCAAGTCCGAGATCTTTCATCTGAAGTCTTGTCGATGCTATTGATGGCAAGCCTACTGCATTCAGACATGCCACATCTCTTTGTTTGAGACTCACTCTGGACGACTGAGTTCAGATGCCTTGAGGCATAAGACATGTTCATACGCTCTATACTCACTTGTCTTTACCATGATATTGACTGCTCCCGGTGCGCCAGCTGCTCTCTGTCGCCGAGAAAAGTAATCTCCGGAATCGAGCTCCTGGATTGACCAAGTATGGAAAGATCGGCCTCGATATGCTGCACCCAAGGTTTTGTTTAGCTATCGGATGCAGCAAATCCATGTGTCGAGGCCCTGTCTTGGCAGGGATCGACAGGGCAGCGGACCCACGCATGCGGAATGAGGAAGAAAACAAACATCCTAAAGGATCCAAAGATGCTGTCATCGTCCGGTAGCGAGGGGGAGATGCTCGATCATCTCCATAGTACCAAGTTTAAGGTTGCATGGAGGCACTGTGTAGAATCAATCTAGTTCCCTGCTTGCTCGCCCATTTCCATGGACCCCAGCAACGGCCCGTCGTCGCACCCGCACCCGCGCCGTAGGAAGCCATTGGAACCATTTAAACCAACTGTGCAGACTCGAGGTTGGCGCACAAGTCATGGAAACGAGTGTGCTCATTATGAATTACACAATCCATCCATTCAAGAAAGGACCAGTGATACATATTTAGAGAGCAGCACGATGTGCAAACCACCGTGAGCGCAACCGGCAATAGACATCCACTTGGCAGCCGGGACCGGGTCAGCTTTCAGGGCGGTAGTCTCGATCGGGAGTTATTCACATTCCTGTGTTGACCCCTCCTGGTCTACCTGTCTTTGTTTGTTTATAGTCCAGCATTCGAATCCAAATAATCATTGCGGAGCAACCATGTGCCCTTCTCGAATGTCAAAGAAAACTGAGTTTGATGTTGGTCGGCTATCTAGATCGGGCAGTATGTTTGACAGACTGGACGATGTATACTTGATATAGCTGCCTGTATATTCAGGCAGCACACGGCACCACATCACAAGCTCCCCTCGTCAGGTTCCATCTCAAGTCAGGTAGTCGATGATGGTCTTCGAGTACAATGCCGACTCTCTTTGCTCCCTGACTCACCCCAGCGGGATCGCCTTGATGAGCGTCGTCATGATTAGGTCGGGATTGGCTGATAATGGTACCATGCAGGCGACTCGTGCTGCATCAGTGGAATAATCCCTCAATTCATCATCAACCGAGTCTTATTAACAGAGCCTTGAGATGGCGTCGCTATCCAGAAGCTGCTGGCATGTCATGTCTTCCTCGGTCGGAGACTACAGATCTGCCCAACAAATGTCATGTCTTCGAGTGAAAGAATCGGATTACTTGCAAGCTCTGGAAATGGAAGGGATCCAACAGGCCCCAATTCCACGGATAGTCCCAAGGACAAAAGTAGCGGCACCAACAGTAGTACCAGACTAGCGATTTTCATTGCATATGTCGGTATGCCCCTGTTCTTACTGGGCTCGTTCACAATAGCTAACAACACCAGGGCATTTCTTGCTAGCTCTGACGAGTCAGTCGTCATCGCGACCTACGATGTCATTGCTTCCGAGTTCCATGAACTCGCCAAAGGCCCATGGCTAGTCACCGGCTATAATCTGGGCTACTGCATTGCATTACCGATTGTACGTGTCTGCTCTTCATCTATAGGATGAAACCCATTAATAACAGGAGCTTCGGTTGTACAGTATGGCACATTGGCAGATGCATGGGGGCGCAAGTTATCCATGCTTGTAGGATACTCAATCTCTGGCATAGGCTGTCTTATCAGGTCGGTTACCTTAGGACGTCGTCTTTGATTCACTATCAGTTGTCTATGACTGGGTTGATAGCAGGGCGAATCGTCAGTGACGTCGGCGCTGCTGGCATGGCCATCACAATCTCGATAATCATCACCGGTGGGTTGTCATCTTCCTCCACTATGGTTTAGCTTACACTTAATGTAAAATTAGATCTTGCTGCTCCGCGTGATGTTGCCCTTTTGCGGAGCTACACCAACGTTGTAGCTATGATCGGACGAGGCGTCGGGGCTCCAATAAGCACTATCGTGGTCAATTTACTTGGTTGGAGATGGTAAGGGGGTCTCCTTCCGAAGTAATCCAATGGGAACTGACAAGGACAGGGCGTTTGCTGGTCGGTTGCCACTCATTGTGCTCTGTTTGGTTCTGTCCCGCGTATACTTCCCAGACCACCACGAAGAGCCGCCGAGCCCCAAACTTCCAACGGGGGTAATATCAAGCAACTTGGTTACCTGGGCATTGCTACCTATGCAACTGCGGTCGTGGCTTTGTTGATGGCCATCACAATTGCAGGCCAGGAAGGCGGCAAGATGTCCCACATCGATTTTTGGTTGGTGATCTTCACCACTTGCAGCAATCTTCTTATCTTGCACGAGATTCTGTGGACGAAAAGACCGCTGGTGCCTCTAAAGCTGGCTACCAAAGGTATCGATCAATATTGGTTGGTGGAGCTACTGATCTTCAGCGGGAGATATGGGGTGAGTGTCGCACATGGAGAATTTTGCATCTGTCCGGATGATTAACCCTGCGCAGCTTGTTGCTACTATAACTCAATACCCCACCCAAGTGAAGCGTCTTTCGGAGGCTACGGCTCCAATGTACCTCGTTCTCTGCACGATGGGACTTGCAGTCGGGTCCATGGCTTCCGGCTTCGCCATCCAGCGGTAAGTACGACGCCTTCGTCTCTTGTGTTTTCCATTCATGTCTAACCCGAGCAGAACAAAACGGTACAGAACGTGAAGTCTTTACTCAGCTGTCATCAGCATCCTCTCATCAGTCCTCCTCTTTTTCTCTTGGCATTTCGACCATCCGGTCGCGGAGTCTTTGTTGGTGATTCCCATGAGTACGCCGATTGGCATCATCACCGCCGGTGATTTTATCGACATGTCCAGTCGCGCGCCGCCAGAGGTTCTGGCGTCTTCGATTGGAGCATACCTCAGCCAGCAGCTGGGTTTGATTGTGGGCGCAGCAATGGGACCCTTGGTCGTGAGAACTGGGTTCAAGCACGACATTGCCGGGCGGCTGAACGAGTCAGTGGAAAATGAGGTAAAGCATAGCGTTGTGTCCAGTTTCTGGGGCGGTTGGTTGTCTGGATAGTGGAAACTAACGCGATCAGGTCATCCGCAATGTGCTTCGCGATGCCAAGTACGTCGATACCCTACCGGAAGATAACCAGAGAGTAGTCCGTTCCTCCTTGGGCTGCGGATATCAATTCGTACCAGGTAAGCAGTTAGCCTTCATAGGGTAGGAGGCACAATACTGACTCGGCAGTACTTGCAACGGTCACTGTTGCTCTCTGTGTGCCCAGCCTGGTGTGGACGCGCGAACAATCGGTGGAATAAGCCGCCCCTAATTACAGATGGTGTTAGGATAGGGCTCCGTCGATTAGGCTGTACCGCGCTGTGCGTGAGATGAGAGTTCGAAATGAACTCTCTCTTCGACAGTCTTAGGTATTCGGTGCTGTCAATTACACAAGGCATGCGTGGGAGGAATGAAAGTCGGGGGATTGGCAACTTTGGCAATAAAATGGATCGCCTCGGCTACGCTTTTTATACAATAGAACAGAATGAGGTTCGATTGCAGTTATTCAACCCGTAGCAATTTCGTTTCGCACTTGACGATTGGTGTCGCCGGTTTTTATGTATCCAATTGATTTGGTCGGTACACGGTAAGGACTCACTCCGGCCGAGTCACCTGCAGCGGGGTTTCAAGCGCCGAATCAGAATATAGCGAATGAAATCAAGTCAATGATTAGATGTCCACGAAACATCAATTCGCTTATCAGCACATGCTCGAAGAATTATCTATTTACACGACCAGGTCCAGGTCGGGTCTTGCAGTCCGTGCAGTCAACATTCCCCCCATCCCCCCGGCCGCGCGGGCCGCGCGGGCCATCTCCCGGCTTACTACCATGCCATTTGAGGTGGGAGACGGTAGGGGGCGCCCGGGAAATCTAAAAGACGCCGTTCGTAAAATCGACTACCTGCGCCTTCTCAATGTCGGCGCCCAGACCCCCCTTGACGAAGGCTAGATGATCGGGGTCCTTGTTCAGGTAGTACTCGCGGTCTTCCTCGGACTCGAACTCCATGACGAACACATGAGTGATGCCGTTCTGCGACAGAGAGTTTAGTCCAAGCAGAAAACAACTCTCTCGCAGGGCTGAAGGGAGTGAGTGCAACGTACGTGCAGCCCTTCGGGCGAATTCTGTTTCCCGGCTCGGAAGGACTTGATGTATGCCGTCTGGGTGGTCGGATGAAGACACTTGTCCTTCAGCGCGACCAGATTGTTGCATACCTAGCGAATTATATCAAGTCCTGTTAGCGAGGGTGTTGGTCGGCTCGAAGTAACAGCACGGGACGCACTTCTTCAACCCGGTCGGGGCTCGTCGAAGACTTGAATTGCAATTGCACGATGTGGGTGATCATGTTGTCTGGTTGGAACGAAACCGGTGGTTGTTGGTGTTGTTGTTGAAGAGGGGAAGGGGAATGGGCTGGGCGGATAATAAGGACGATGCCATGCCAACACACCAAGTCGCGTGCGGGGAAAGAGGTGGATCAGTCAGCATGATCTTGGTCGGTCTTGTAAGTTTAGTTGAGAATTAGATTATGTATGAGTAGACAGCTGAGGATTCCTTCACCTTCCATTTTCATCGACTTATCTGCACTGTATGACGGTTATCACTATCTAGTATACTCCGTATGTTACCGTAACTCAGTGAAATGAACAGATTAGTAAGCTTGAGTGCAGCGTCAAGTCACACTGTGGGCATAAGCCACAGGCATTAAGACTCAGAGTGTGATCAGCAAGGTGTAATGGTTATGATACTATTGGCGAGTAGATCTGCTTCTCATGTCGACAGGGGCTCGGGCAGATTTATGGTGGAATATCTATACGTAGGGACGAGTAGCTAGTGACCCTGTCGGGGTCTTTGGATCAGCTCCCGTCTATGCCTTTTCTAGCCTCTTATCCTCATCCTTATCAGGAGAGCTATTCAGTACGGACTTATACTACTAACCGACTAGCATAGGGAGCAGAGTCCCAACCTCGTCGTCCAGAGATGTACATTTATGGTAACATCGACTGACCTGACTTTGCAGAAAATATCACAAGAACCATAATATTGACATGCGGGTAATGTCAGCCACTTTGCATAGATTTACCGGTATTCAACCTGCATTCTTGCCACAAGTATGGACAGCATGCTCCGTAAAAGGGCAGCATCTTGCCTTTGAGACTCAACGAGCAATACAGCAACTCACTGGGAATAAGAAGCCTCAACACCCTCAGACAATACAGGCAACATGCTCATCTACTCCGGCAAGTTCAGCTACTCCCCATACGCCACCAACGAACTGTTCTCGGTCGTCTTCCGCGACAATGTCCAGACCGGGGACCGTGTGGCCGTCATCCTTCAATGGTCCAAGGACGCAGGCGGGCAAGTGAAGTCCAATTCGAACCACCACGGCACGGTCAGCAAGGTGTCTACCAATGGTTCCGGGGAGAAGGAGATCGAGATTTTCCAGAACGAGAAGGACAGCACCTACTATTGGTGGGGTCCCCTTGTATCAAACCTCGAATCGCTGCTGATGAGTTATCGATTTCACTTTAGGTATAAGGGAAAAGTGGCCGGGGAGACCATGACCTTGAGTATGTGGAATAAAGGGGGAGAGGAGGTTACGAAGGATATCAAGCTGCAGCTTGTTTTCTTCTGATGGAAGCACTTGGCTCAAATGGTGGGGCCTTGTCTCTGTGGGTGTGTTGCTTGAGTCCGAGTCTATCAAACGGGTTTATCGGGGATGTAGCTGAGACCTACATTCCTTCTCTGGCTTTGATGAATGAACATCTATGGGGCTCAACTTGCGTCGAGCCATATCCAGAGCAATGTTCTTACAAACACATGGATGGGCTGATGGGCCCAATGATCTTTGTGTAGGGCTCCAGACATTAGAACTGGAATCGCATTCCAGTTTCCTTGTTTGGCCGGAATTCCTAAGTAATCGATGTTGACATGCGAAGTACGGTCTCAACGCATCTCTTGTTGAGGCAAGGGTGCCAGAAACAAGTGACGAGCACCCCACCGGAAAGGCACCGACAGAACTATTGACTAGGCGTATGTGACTGGGATTTGAGGCTACAGTGACAAATGATCGCTAGAGTGGCGTCGTTGTTGTCGAACTATGCTCAACATTTGACTACAGTGAATTGTAGTTGTGACTTGTCGACTGAGCGGCCAATATATGTAGCATGATATCTATGATTTAGATGACGTGGAACCACCCCCTGTCTTCCGATCACAAGTTCAATAATAGATCTCATGATATAGAAGTATTAGTTGTGACCATTCGACATAGTATATGCCTTCGTCATACAAGGTTTGCTCCGAGCGATTGTGGATGGAACCGAGGGGCTGCCACGCGGCGTCGGGGACCATTCGGGCTTTCCGAACCTGATCCACAGGTTGAACCTCGAGCTGGTGATATTATTAGGACACTTGACATATAAATGAGAGCGCCCTGAGCATCCTAGGCAAGCCCTAACAAGAGAAATGCATAATTATAGGCTCGGGGCAAATTGCAACCCTTCAGAGCCGCTCCCCGAGTGGGGTAGAAACAGGATGCCACAGTGCCACCTCAGTCTGACAGGCGTCGGCTTCCCTTCTTCTAGAACCCGATATATCGCCGACTAATGGGTATTGATCCCTCATTAAATGATTTGTGGATTGGATGAGCAGGACCCCGAGTCGGTGTTAAGGTAGTGGAGCCCTAACAAATAAATTGTCAATATCCCGGATGACGGCGACGCATAATGATGAGGGGCAGGAGAGGGCAAGGTTGATGGAATGGAAATGGATCCCGACCGACTGATTGCGATGGAAGATGGGGAGTAATTTCTATTCTCCGGGGAACCCCCTGACGGTCCCGTGACCTGATCCGGGCAGTCGGTACCGCCCCGGTCGGGGAGACTATCTCCTATCTCCTTCTCACATCCATGAATCTACTTCATTCCATTTTCATGGTTCTTAACTCGATTGTATTCGTATTATTCCGTCACTCATCCCCTCCAGGGTGGGAAAATTCTCCGACCTAGACTCTAAATTGGCTTGCGTAGCACAGCAAGCCTCCCCCCCCTCTCCTCCCTTTCATTCATGCAACAAACTTTCCACCCTCCGCCCCTCAGCGCATGCCTGCACTTTGGTCCCCGAGTTCAGGTCCTTCCTCTACTCTACACACAAGTCGCAATCAGCTGCAAGTAAACCCGAACCAATCTCGAAGCAGCGTCAACAGAAAAAAAAAAAAATTAAATGCTCCGTTTCAGGTTTCATTGCGCTGATGGGAATGGACCCCGGAAATCTAGACGCATGAAGTCATGAACAGCCTCCAGATGCAAGGCTGTCGATCTGTTGCAATGGGCCAATCTGCGATGGTCCCCGAGTCGGGGTCTCGCGGGATTGGTTCCTGAGGATCCAAATCTCGGGGTTCAGATCCCTTTGGCTGCGGTGGATGTCTTCATTTTCCCAAACCGCCTCTCGCTCTTCCTTTATAATTCACTGCGATGTCGTCAGCCGTAGTCCCTGGATCTGGCACTATGAATCAGTATCTATCAAGACCATGCAGGATTCCGGCAAACCCTCCGCACTCGCCTGTGTACCCTGTCGGCGCCGCCATCTGAAATGCGATGCCCGCATGCCCATCTGCACTCGGTGCCAGAACAATAATCATGATTGTCGATATGTCCGATCACGTCGTGGGCTGCGGAGTAACAAGACGGGCCCTGGACCGACAGCGGAAGAGGAGGCCGATGCTCTGTTCTCGTCGAATATCATGAACTGGCTGGATGCCTCATTTTTCGATGTACATACATACCCTTCTCCGCCAAGCACTTGTCGAAGACGTCGTCTTGCTAATGGAACTAGCCAGATTCCCTCCTCGACATTCCTGACCTGAGTCTTGATATTTTCCATCAAGATACAGCGCCAACATCGCCGACGCCCGTGCATATCCCTCATGCCGAGGATATCACCCATGATGCTATGATTCAGCTCTACTACCATCACTTCCATAGATCGCATCCTATACTATTACCGAGACGGGCGCTGGCATCGTCCGTTGCACAGCATATACCAGATTATATTCCGGACATCATGCGCTACATCGGCAGTCACTATACTTCTGCTCCGACGCTCAAGGACGGCTTTTATCAGTCCGCTTACACCGTTCTCACCGCCCCGAAAGATGGCTTTCAAGCCCAAGGTCTCCTCCTACTCAGCATCCTGGAGCATTCGCATGGTGGCGAAGAGGCCGCACGACGACTTCTCCGGGAGGCCATCCAGGTTGCATACAGCATCGGCATGCAGACCCAGGCGTTTGCCCCGGAGAACTCCCACGGCTACCCCGTACTGGAGGAAAGCTGGCGACGAACCTGGTGGGAGCTCTACGTCGCGGAGGGACTCATGGCCGCCATGGGCTCCGGGCAACGCGGGGTGCTCTCTTCAGGCTGGGAGGACTCCGATGTGTGGCTCCCTTTACCCGAGGAGACTTACAACATGGTTGCAGGAGGGGGTAGTGGTAACGAAGTAGGCACAACCCTGACCCCATTTTCATAGAAGGTCCTGATCTGACAGCCAGCCAGACGAAATCCGAACCCCTGACCCTGTCCTCCCTCTCCGACTGGCCATCTGACCTCACCTCTTCCGTCTCCCGCATCCACGCAGTACAGTTTCTTCGAGCTGTGCTCGAGCTCAATCAATCCCTTGACCCTGCAACCGAGACACAAACCGAGACGCTGGACGCACGGCTCGTCTCCTTACTCATGCGCTTACCCTTAACCCCCTCAATGACCGACGCAGCCACTATCGACGAGATGGCCTTCCAGGCCTTAATGATCACTTACCTGTATGCTCTCTGATTCCACCCACTTCTCTATCACCCATCATACACATACACTAAACAAAACCATATAGGAGTCTTATCCACCTCCATCACCCCCAGTCGACAATCCGCTTCGCCTCCTACCAACGCGCAAACGCGCAAACCACGAACGCGGCAATTAACCCCGCCTCCTCATCCTCCTGCACAAGACTTCGCGTCCTCAGCCCCCCATCATCATCATCATCATCATCATCATCATCATCACCAGCATCCGCATCCGCATCCGCACCATCAACATCGAACCCCACGAACCCCATTCCCGCCCCCCACCTCCCGCTCAACATCCACGCCCAGAAGATGCTCCGAGCCGCCGACCTGATCTCGAATCTAGCCACCCTCCCCAGCTCCGTACAGTCCCGCACCCCCTTCTTCACCTGCGCCCTGGCGCTCGCCATCGTCGTGCACACAGCGACCTTCATGATGTGCGTGCCCTCGCCCTCATCGTCTTCTGCTTCTTCCCCTGCTGCTCCTGCATCTTCCACCAAGGGAGCCAAAGAAGATGCTTTGAAAGCGCGCATCGAGCTCGGAGTCGGGGCCCTGCAGGTGCTAGGCCGGGTGTGGCCGCTAGCGAAACAGGTGAGAGGGGAGATGATCGAGCTGTATCGCGGGAGGTGATTTTCGCCGGTCCACCGATTAACCATCATCACCCGTCGCAACCTTGACGAAGAAAAAAAGACAAGGACAGTAGAGTCGGGTTTGCCTATATGGCTGCTTCCCATGCGGCGCTCTAACCACAATGACGTTATGTGACCGAGGGGATGCCGCTAAATTCAATGAAGTGGTAACGGTCGCTTTTTCCTTCTTTCATCATCCTCACGTCTCATGCTATTCTTGTATTCGCATTTGGGAGGGGCTTTAGGTTGGTAGATAGCACAGCACAGAGCGATTCATTTCTTCTTGCATTATATATATATATATCCTATCGAAGATATGTTCTTGCATCATGCAATATATCTGGAATTTTATCGAGACGTATGTTTTTTTCAGTATGTTTTTCCTTTTTTCTTTTTCTTTTTTTACTTCAGCTTAGCAGAGGATTCTCTCAGTAGTGGTAGGACCTCTCACAAAGTCAACAATCCCGGTACCTCTACTCAGACATCTGGTTATGGTAAGTTATTTGAGTCGAGAATGACCTCGACCTCACTTTGCATGACTTAGTAAATGTTAACCCAGTTGACTACGGGGAGAGGTTGAAGAACAGCGCTGTTTAAGGACTGCTCTAGCTTAGCAAACATGGCGTTGGAATGTATGGCATTTTCTGGATGACAGAAAAACTTCTATGATAGGTTTGTGTATCTCATCATATGTCTGGAATTCATGTATCAGAAGGTCAATATATACATGGGCATAAGTATTGTGTATCGGTTGGGGCGCTGACAATCGACCCGCAATGGAAGGAAAAGGAAAAGTCAGGGGATGAATGTCTCAAGCCAATAGGTCAGGGTGAAGAATGAAAGAGGGACGTGAAATTAAATGTATGGTATGAAAAAGGAAATGTGAGTATACAAAGCGTCAAGGAGTCCGGGCCATCGGACAAGCATCACGTTGGGGCGGCCGGCCATTGCGGTCTCTATCTTCCCCACATGCGGGCTGCTTGCCCATTGCCTCTGTCGGGAGAGCCATCGAATGACCCCTTGCTTGATTGATCGCTCGCCTCGCCCTCTACTGGGAAGGCCGGTTCGCTGGTGATCTCGATCGTCGTGTACTGATACACCTTGCCCAGGGTCGACAGCTCGACCCCGCTGGGCTGAACGATGTTGTCGGTAGAGCCGTCGCGTACGGTACGTTCCAGATCCTCTTCCTCGTGGCGCGCCATGCGAAGGGCACTGACGTCGGTACGGTTGTATTTGGGGTCGGCGGTGATGGTTGTCAAATGATTGTTGTCCGTCTTGCGGTTCTTGCTGCTGGCGAACTTGTAGCTGTTATCGTGACTGGGTTCCGACTCCAGGATGAGATTTTTGCGAGTCAGGGTGTACAGTAAAGCGTCGACCAAGCCGGAACTGGTGATCATAGCACCGGCGACACAAAAGTAAGCGACATTCGGAGCATCTCCCTGTGCGGTGGCCATGCGTCCGGCGGCAAGAGGAAGGGAGAGCACAATATAGGCGATCGGATAGATAACCATGTATCCGATAACACGACGGAGGCGCTTGAGGCTCTCGATGTGGCTATTGCCCAGAATCGCAGACTGCTTGATGCGGCGGCGAAGTTGGAACCACATGATTGCGTAAAGACATACGGTGCCGAACTCCGCCAGGAAGATCCAGATGTAATGTGTCCATAATCGCATCGCTTCGTAGTCTTCGCTGATCCAGCACTAACGAAAAAGTCAGATTAACACAACCGCTTTTTGTGGATGCCGGTCCTTACCCAGGCCCCCGAGGGAATAAACACATAACGCCCATGTGAGGCGAGTGGAATGATAACCAGAATGGCGACAAAGACCCAGATCCCCACCACAGATGCCACAAAGACCCGATGGCTCAGTTTATAACCTAGGGCCACCAAAAGGAATGTATGAATAGCAATCGCGAGCACAAAGAGACCACTAGACGGGTCGCCAATCTGTAGCCAGAGACCCTGGAGGAAACATCCAGCAGTATCGGCCGATATTTTGTTCTCCGATATCCACTTGAGGCAAATCAAGAAAGCGAGTGACTGTTGCAGATCGGCCAACACAAGGTTATAGATCAGGATGATGTATTGATTGTAACCAATATACCGTGCATAAGATCCCCGCCAGAAAACGAGTCGATAGGTGATGAAAGATATCAGAGCGAGTGTCGCTAAAAATGAGAGAATGGCCATGACCGAGACGGCAATGAGACCCTTGCGTTGAGTGCTCGGAAGCGGATCGATGTCCATCGTTACCCCATCCCTCAAGTATGTACGAGGAGAGAGACCGTGGCTATCATCCTCGAATGCTCCCAGAGCATTCAGTACTTGAACAAGGCTCATTATTGCAACGTCTCTAAACGTGGCGAGTCCGGATGCACTGCTCTCACATCACCCTCCTCAAGTCGATAACTAGTGATGTAGCAGCGCCCCGGAGGGAAGGACGACGCTTTTGAAGGGGCGGGGATCGTGGGTACTCGACGCTCGATGGATTGACCCAAAGTTTGAGTTGTTGTGAACAGACCAGAAGGTGCAACAATCGGCAAGAGCTCAGATCAGGGGGGGGGGGGGGACACTCGTTGCACGCTTTCCGAATCCAGGAGAAACGCTTATCACAGGTTCCCAGAAGTAAAAATGAGAGGAAAGTTGGAGGAGGAGGGGGAGATAGTAATTCTCCGTGGCGGTCGAAGAGGGACGAGCCACAACGGTATGGACTGGATTAAAACTACCGGCAACGGCGAGTGGACCATTGTGGGGAGATGGGCCTCTAGTAAAGCTTTTTGATGGATTAGTTGATAATTAGCTGCCCATCATATCCTCCAGGCTCACTCATGCCCAGAAGCTATCACCCGGAATCGTTAGCCTCCTAGGGACGGAGTGAGTGAGAGACGACTAGTCCGGTGAGAAGTGGTTCCTGAAACCTTGGCCATGGGAACATCGCATTCAGCGACCTGGCAGCAAGCCCCATGCCAAGCATAGGGGACAACCGTGGAGAACAGACGGATAGGAAGAGACGGAAGGCATCCGGAGAGTGGACGACGGGTAGACGGGACTAAATTGTCTTGTCCACCATTTACTAACAAAATAATAATGCCCGCATTGTCTATTGTGTGCTCCCCTCCCCCCATTGGGGTTGTTTGCCGGGGGAGATTGGAGTTGAGTCTGAGCGTCGGGCAAATTGAAGGATGAGCAGGGATGAGGAAGCAGTCTCTATGTCTATTGGCAGGATCGATTACCGCGGCTTGAGATGTCGTGTCGATGCAGGTGGCAGGATGCAGCCACAACCCCAGACCAGAGTTTGTTTGCCTTTCGCTTGTCCCATCTCGGTGAGGGCAGAGACCAGAGATGCCCTCTTAGGGGGAACTAAGTTCATGAGCCTGGGAGTGCCTGTCCAGCTGTCGCCTTCCAGAAACTCGCCCGCCCCACCAGCTGAGACGCCGATCGCCTTCCCAATCCACGTTGGTCTGACTCGAAGCCCGTCGTCACCTTGAGGCTAGATTGTCGCGTGTGGACTGAATGAGTCCCGGAAAGTCTACCGCGGTATGTGCAATGCTTCTCCACAGGCAAGTGCTTCGAGTGACAAAAGCGTGCACGGCTTGAGTTCAAACATGCACACACCCAGCCTTTTAACGTGACCTTCCCGATTGGGGGCACTCGAGTAAGTTTTTGTCTCTGAGACTACCGTACGAGGCAATACGGAGGCTTGGCACAAGGCGGATGGATGAACGAGAGAGTTGAGAATAAGAATAGGATTGTGCGATCGCATAGTTTAGGCTCCCTGACTAGCAAAACAGTGGTGGTAGTGGTGGTGGTGGTATGACCCCATTGTCTCAGCTTGTCTCCTGGCGTAAGTGGCTAGTCCGCCACCAGGAAGGTTACATGAAGGAGGGAGAAGCTGGACCATTCTCGCAATGGGATTAGCGGTGATTGATTATTAACTGATAGTGCGTATCAGGGGGAGAGAAAGTAAGAAAGAGGGAGGGAGCGGACGGAGATTACTTACTCTTACTATGGGTGAGGGCGGTTATCCCCGACCATTTCTTGGCATCTCCCCACTTTTCCAGGCCGCAGGAACAAATAAGCTGTCAATTCTTACTGATGCGTACTGGGCTGTTGATAACGTTGCATACGATTTGCCTCACGCTCGTGGAGCCTACACTTTGGGTTAGCATGTACAGTACTAGTGACAGTAACTTACAGGAGGCCTTGGTCTCTTCGGTTGAGTCAACCGACTGGGCATGGCTCGGCCAGTTTGACAGCCTAAGAACTGCACTGTACATTCGCATATGCATCAGTATTTATCAAACTCTCGGTTGTCTCAATGCACCACAATCCCTGGTCGGCTTTCAAAATCATCAATATGACCTTGAACTACCGCATTCTCTTCGTAGAAAACTCACAGAGACATGCTCCTTCTACCCTTCCACACCTACTCAGATTCACATGCACGGTACACTACGCAGTAGTTCCCCCCTTGTCTCTTGGCTTGAATAAGAGCCCTGTGGCTTGAATGCCGATCTCGGTTGTTGAACGTTCCTTTCTCTACCGACACCATGGAGTGGGTTGGGTGTTCAACCTTCCCCAGAAACTCCTACACAGTACGTACACATGCATACAAGCTCTGATCTTATTCAACTCTGCTAGTCATGCAAGGGACAAGGATGATTTCGGAATCTTCCCGAGTCCATGGACATGGGGTGCACTTGGACCATCTGGTTGCACGAACTCTGCCCTCCACCTTCTGCTATCGGTCAAGATGAATTTCCCATGGTTGAACCAGCGAGAGAGATCTGGTAGCTGGGGCATCTGACAAAGCATCGTGCATCCTATGGCACCTGTGACTCTGCAAGAAACCGAACTCAGCTGGCTCTCATTGTGACCGCTCGGAGTAATTCTTTCCGAGGGGCAGTGAATGTCGCCGCTCGATTCGAGACCCTCTTCATTACCTCTGTTAGAAGTCGTAAGGGGGGGTTGTCTTTACTCAAGCATCTAACCCAGCAATCCTGCTCGCTGGCCCTATGAGCTCTTTCAAAAGTTATCCTGAGTCGAAGAGGGTGCATTGATTGATCTGTGATGCGAACGTCATCGGTGGTCAAATTGATCTCCCAACGTCAACGAGCACAACACTAGTGAGAAGAAGTTCTTTGATAAACTGCAGCGCAGATCTGCGGTTTCTTCAGCCGCGCATCATTGTCGTCGTTAGGAATTAGGGTGTGACTAGCCCAGATCCACATCATCCGAGAGCGACAATCATTTTCTATTGTTGGCACCTTTCCCGAAGTCTGCTGCACCCCATAGTCTAGTCCGTCCTTATGGACTCCGCTACACAATGCAGATAAATCCCGCAATCTCACGATAGGAGTTTTGTTATATCTCACGATAGGAGTTTTGTTACGAGTAAAAGCCTCCTGTGATCTGACTGCCTTTCTTGACCCCTTTCGAATTCGAGTCGAATGGCTTATGGATCAACGCGCGATTCTTGGCAGGTTCCATGGAATACTGCCCGCTGGTTCGAGTAGAGAAAGACAACTGGTTCCAAGCGGCAAGTCCGATTGCTTCAGGCCTTCATAAAATGTCTCGAGTGATCCTAACCAATTATGGCCACTGTGGCTAATCACCCTCCCAGGACCTGACTGATGACATCGGCAGTTATTGCCGATAGCCTTTGGCCTCGTAAAATCGTCGTGCGTGCCGTGGGTGCGAGAGCCCACCTAACCTACCTCGAATTGCTGCGAGCGTGCACATCCATAGTACCGGATTTCTCAATCCTGCAGCTCCGACTCGGCATTGCATCCGCACTGGATTTGATGATCATCGATATAGAAACCGTCCAAGCTCGCGGATCGACATGGTTCACTGAATCGAAGTTCTGCATCCTGTGCGGGTCTGGATCTCATCGCATCGCATCGCATCGTGGTCGAACTGCTTGTGCAATGTGGGCTTTTCCATACATAGCATTCCTCAACAGTGGTAGCAGTGGATCAAACACGGCACATGGACCACATCCTGATTTTCCCACACGAAGATCGATCTCAGGGCTCCTCAGCCTCTACCAGAACCGAAGAGACCAAATACCAACAAAATTCGCGTATCTATCACAGTAGACACGGGACATCTAACTTTGCCCCTTCTCCTCTCCTTGTCCACGGTACACCACAATTCCCAGGTGCCCCCGAAACAGCGGCAGAAGCTTGTCCAACTTGGAAAGAACAAGCGCCAATGACAATGCTTCAGCCAAATGATACAATGTCAATGTTATCTTCTCTGTCGGCGAGACCCCGCCAGGTGGTGGCACCGAAGTTCCCTTTCTCGGCATCTAGGGTAATTTCCACAGGGCGGGAGATGGGTCAAAAGAGAAAAACTCTGTTTGAAATTCCCATAGTCTTCCATAATTACTAGTTTTACCCCAAGACGGGGCCCAGAGCTATTCTTTTTGACTTTCGCTAGCGGCACCGACGGCAGTTTTAGTCGAGCCCAATGGGGAGGCAGGGAGAAGTTTGTTTGCACGGCAGCTTCCGATCGGACCTGCGTCTTGTCTGTCTGTCTGTCTGTCTACCTCCTTGCCTGGCGGGAGGAAAGCTTCCGAGATCTCTCTCGTGGTGAATGAGATCAGGGTCCCACGCAGCCATGTGGCCTGTGAAGTAATCATATCTATCGACAAACTTTGGTGTCATGCTCGTTGAGCTATGGCGGGTCCTTCCACCATCACCTCCTCTTCTTTCTATCTTCTCAACACGAGCACGAGTATACTCCGGACTGATCATGTATCTGTCAAGTAACTCCAAGCCACTTTACAGGCTGCACCCACACAGTTGTCTCCTTGACAAACCCTAGCCAATCTGCGAGATCTCACACGGCGAGACCAATGCAGACATTCCACATTCTTCTAATCCACAAAGTCGCGAGTATCTTCCCTCTCCATCAAAACAACAGGAGACTTCGAGAACATGAACACACCACCCCATTCCGGGTACTAAACACCCCGTCGACTCAAAAATGGTTCCTGGTCTCCTGTGTGTCCTGAGCCTCTTCTCCATCTAGTCCACCCCCTTTGTGTTCAACAAACCCCACCCTCCCTTTACTACTTTCGTCTCCGGTTCACACTCCAGGCAGTTAGTCTACCTCAACCCACCATTAGCCTCAGAGTCAGGGTCCAGTGCAACAACACCACGTCGATCATCCTCGACCTAGAATCATCAGATTCTGAACTCGAGCTCTGATGATCCTCACATCACCCCCAAGAGAAGAAGGTCCAAAGTAAAGAAAAACCGTGTTGAATCAGACCTCAAGGCGTGGATTCGGTAGTCTCGGCCTAGTTACCCTAACCTATCCCTTTTGCTCAGTCACTCTCTTCCCCCCCCCTGTTGAGACTCTAAGGCTCTCCACGGCCCACCTTAGTTGATCTACTAGGCCGAAAAAAACCTCCTAGGGCTGTGGAACTCAGGGAAGATGATCAGATGAGCAGAGCAACTAGCTTTCATCCCTTTTGACCCCCCCAACTTCCCCCTCATTCACCCTCTTTCGTATACCAAGGCACACAAACCCCAGGCACACCTGCCCGAACTGGGACAAAGGGAGTGAGTGAGGACCCGGCGAACCCCGGGAAGCCTTGGAGCGAAAGACCCAAATCTGAAGACCGGAACTTCTATCAAAGCCCCCATGCGAAGGACAAACCTGCTCATTATGCATAGACCATGATATTCATTCAACTCATGAATGCCTTTTAGAATACAGAGGGGGAAAACATTAGATCATTAGATGTCCGGAGAATATGACAACGGCAGGATAAATACAAAGGAAACAGAGAATCGAAAAGAGTCGAAAGATTCAAGAGTCATATCAAATCAATTGTCCTCATGTACAACCCAACTCCTTCCCTTTAGCTGTCGGGAAAATGAATACTAATCCATGCCTTCTCTCTCTCCACACCCACCATGGGTGGGTAGGTTCATTAGATAGGTTCAAATCAACGTAACGCACCGTTCCTCACCATCCCACCATTCCATCATTCCATCCCATGTTCTTCATGTCAATTCATTTCATGCAAATCGTCGCGCGGGGGTGGGGAATTTGATCTGATCAATAAGATCCCCATTGCTCATCAAATGTCGTTAACGCTGTATTTGAGAAGAAAAACAAAACACGAAACACAAAAACAAATCGTAAAGACAGAATGCAAAGAAAAAGAGAAGCTCGAGAAGGAAACAGCGCTGATGATCCACTGCTCCCGGAGAACAAAACACAGGTAGGAGGACCTAACCACTTCGACCTAACTTATCTCCTTCGAGTCCCCCGTCGACTGTCGTATGCCTCTTCCTCGTCTTCCTCCTCAACGGGGGCCGGGGTCCGCCGTTCCGTGCGCCGCTTCGGCCGACGCCGCCGGTTAGAGCTGATGTTACTTGCCGAATCATCCGGGGCCAGGGACACGCCATCGTCGAGGAAGAAGTCGTCGTCGGCGCCGTTTTCCCAGAGCCCGAAGCCGGAGGCGGGCGTGCCCAGACGGGCCTCGACGAAGGAGCCGCGGCGGTTCTGGTTCGCGATCGACAGGCCGGCGCCGCGCTCGCGCAGCGCCCGGCGCACGACCTCGGCCTTGCAATGCAGGGCCTCGAAGGCATCTTCCAGCGCCTCCATCCCCAGGTAGATGTCTCGCTCGATCTCGGCCAGCGCTGCGATCTCCATCTCCTCATCGAGAGCGATGGGGCCTCCGAATGATGCAGGGGCTGGAGACGGGGACGTGCCGTAGGGCTGGCTGGCCGGTCGGGACACCCCGTCCAGCTGGCTGGGCGTTGGACCCCGCGAGATACCACCCGTTGTGAACGGGGTATTGGACCGGGTGCTGCTATAGCGCGAGGGGGTTGAGCCGGACGGGAAGGAGTCCTCGGCGCCACTGCGTAGAAACCCGTCAAAGCGACCGGAGATGAGAATGTCCCATTCATCATCGCTGATCGCCGCTAGGGTAGCAAGGACATGGTGCATGCCAGGGTTGTTGAGCATGTAGATCGCAGTTTCAGGGTCCCGCGGTAGGGATGACAGTCGGTACAGTCGTTGAATCGCCAGAGTCGAGGACACCAATGGAGCCGGTCGGGGGCGTGGCTGTCCCTCGGGCCGCGGTGTAGGTGAGGTAGAGCTGATTCCAAGGATGGCAGAGAAGAGTTGCCGCTCCTCGGGCTCCAGATGGGTCAAGATCGCAAACGTCAAGGTCTCATCGTCAACCTCATCGGGTGCGCTTGTGCCTCCACCAGACTGCTCACTGAGCCATTTATCCACGGCCACTTTCGTCTTACGTGATTGCCGAATGTAATGCTCCCGATACTCTTCTGGTACGTCGATATCCAGTTTCTGCATGGGGATGTGCTCGTCACCTGACCAATCCGGATCCACGACCGTCGGAGACAATCTGAAGGGTGGCCAGTTGGGGAGCTCGCGACGGCCGGATACCAATTCAAGAACCTCTCCCCAGCTCACGCCCGCTGGGCGCTCCTCGTGTTCTTCATGCTCGCACATCAGACAATTGCATGATTCGGACGAGATATCGCGAGCAAATACGGCCTCCAAACGGTCGAGAAGTCGCCGCGCTACTGATCGATATCCCGTTGCAACAGCGAGTGAGCCGTTCTTCGTCATAACATGCTGATAGTCTTCCAGGAGCCGATTGAGAGGCTCGAAGATCTTGCTCGCCACGAGTTGCGGCTGCGCTGGGGAATACGGCGCGGCTTCCGAGCCGCTCAAACTCTGAAGGAGTGATTTCGGTGCGCGATGATCTAAGCCACCGTGCTGCAAAAGGTAGTCGACCTTCGGGATGGATATAGGCACCTCGGGGGGCGGAGGCGGAGGCGGAGGGGCTCCGTAGGCTGAGTTCGCGGTCGGAGGCCGCCCGTAATCGTATGCAGCTTCCACTGGGCTCCGGAATGCGGACCCCGGGCGATGAGACATGGACGACCGTGTTTGGGTACGAGAAGGCGGCTTCTCCGGGCTTCTAACCTTGCGGGAAGTGGTAGACTGGTGTGCGGGCGCAACCGTCGTAGCCTCCGACCCGTTTGTTGATTCGAGACCAATGTCGCGTACGGTTGCTGGGGAGCGTGGCGGCGTCGTGGCGGTGCGACTGGAGGGTCGTTTGGGCGGCGCTGTTTCCTCCACGATCTTGCTCTTGGAGGACTTGCGGCTAGCTGTACGAGACGGCGATTCCTTGTCATGGCTGGAGCGCTTGGTTTTCGTCGAATCCGATCGCACTGTCTTGCTTGACTTGGTCCCTTCATCCTTCTTTGACCGCAGACTCGAGGACGAGCGAGTGGATTCGGCTCGAATCCGGATCTTGGTCTTCGGTTTCTCCTCTGTATTCTTCGCATCTTTATTATCACAGACCGTGCTGCCTTGGCGGGATTGCTGGTCGACGCTCGTCAATGGGGGACTCGGGGGCGCATGCTTGTTGCTGTCCGATCGATCATGGCTTCCTCCGTCAGCTGCCTCTTTGCCTTGGTCGGTCAGGTCGGTCGGATCTGGGGTCGGGATGTTCGGTTTGCCGACAGCTTCCCTGCTGTGAGCCTTGGAGAAGGTCGGATAAGGGAGGCTGGTTCTCGATTCGAGGAAGGACGCCGTGCCGGAACGGCTGGCGCTGTCTATGCCGGGCATCGAGGCACGACGTTGCTGGCTTGTATTAGAGGCGGAGAGCGAAGGGGTCGAGGAGCGGTCCGTGGGAGGGTCGGGAGGTCGTTCCTTGGTTGGGGAGCGGGTAGACGATGGTCCGTGGGACGAGCGGTGCTTGTGTTGTTTGGATTTGGAAGAGACGCTCGAGGAAGTCGATGCCTTGCGAGTCCGGTCCCTGTCGCGATCTCGGTCATTAGGTCTCAACGGTAGATGGAACATGACGTGGGTGTGGGTGTGAATTCAGGCGGAAGGCTTCGAATCGAGGTGGATATGGAAGGTTGGAAGACAATCTTCCCCCCCTCAACACAACCCCTTGTCTCCTTGCTCTTCGTCCCCACTTTTCGCTTTCGATCGGGTTGTATTGCGTTTGTAGTAGTTACCTCGAGTTATAGATCGCGAAGGCGGGATGAGAGGCCCGGCTAAGCAGCTCTCACGGCGAGCAAAAGAAGAAAGAGTTTGTGTGGTGTCACAATGCGAGAAGAAGGTCCAGATGATCCGAGAGCCGGAGGACTTTCGTCGTCTGGCGCTTAAGAGATCTGGAACCAAACGCAACTCCCAGTGGTCGAATGCCCAATTAGGCGCCTGTGTCAATCCACCGAGGGGGCTGCTGCAACCGATGCAGCATCCCGTGAGGGGCGCGGAGGGAAACGAACGATAAGGGTCGGGGAGGGCGGAAATTGGAAGATAGTTCAGGCGCTTGAACAGAAAAATAAAGAGAAGTGACGAATCAATTGTTGGGATATCGTGCAGTATAGTGAGTTGATGATCCAAAGAAGGAGAGAATTGCAGAATGCAGTGACTGTGCATGGGAGGAGATTTGGCGGGAGGATCGATTTTGCGGTGAGAGCGACTAGACTGAAAAGAAAGAGAAGACAGACACACTGATTGACTCCTCCCCGCAGACTCCTCTCCAACTCGTTCGATTATTGCAACCCGATGAAGGGTCCCCGAAACTCCCTATGAACTGTGGACTAAAGAGCCACTAACCACACTAGTACAGTACGTAGTATTCTAGCGGGCAGCGAGGAGGGGTTCACTAGACTACTTGCATGAAGCACCACCTCAATTCACACATTAGAATAAATCAAGTGATCGGTCATTTTAACGGACCAGGTCTCGACCGTAGATAAGAGTTCCAGGACAATCAATGGAAGGTGTCGTGATTAAGACCAACCAACAGCAACATTATCGTCATCAACCTCACCACCGAAACTTAGCGGTACATTCGACACCTACACCTCAGGCATCACCGCTTCTGGCGGGGATCCTGGGATGCCTCAGGCTACGTTGGGCTGCGGAAGAGATGGCGCCCATCATCGTCATCGTACTACGTACTACGAAGAAAAGTCAACTGTACGAAGTGATTGCTTTTTTGGTGCACCCTTCGACTTCTTTGACCAAGTTCAGCGTCCCTTTCTTGTCGAGTTCGATCAGACCGACTACATCCCCGCTCTCGGTTTCGTTCATCGTCAAGATCTATGAATTTCTATCGCATAGTGAATCCGTGGGTCGGGGTTCTGTTCTCGAAGGAGATGGCATCCAAGCTCTACATGCTTGTATATACTTCTTAGTCTCCAGTATTCACAGTATGTGGCGGCCAGTCCCGGACCGCGGGCCGCGTAGGTAACGAGTGACTCGATCAGACGGCAAATCCTCCCGAGTCCAGCTGCCTGGGCTCCCCAGCAGCATCAAACGTTCCATTCGGAAGAACACGGATTGCTTGCGCTGAGCTCTGAGTCGGTGCAACCCATGTCACGTTGTGCCCGCGCGCCTTCATGAAGGCCACGGTCTCGTTGTTGTAGCTATACTCGAACGTGACCTGGTTAGGGATCAGCTGATCATGCAGACGAGGCTGAGCCAGAGCTTCAGCCGCCGCGAGACCACCATCAACAGCGTGGATGATGTTCTGGATGGTCGCGGTGATGATCCGACTGCCGCCCGCCGAGCCAGCCACGAAAAAGACAGTGCCGTTAGGGTGAGTCACGATGGCTGGCGTACTTGACGACAACGGGCGCTTTCCAGGTCGGATGAAGTTCGCCTCAGAGGGAACATATCCGAACGAGTTGGATGAGCCAGGAATAGAGAAGTCTTGAGAAGTAAATTAGCAGAGAAGATATAAGGTCTGGTTGCCTTCACCTACCATCCATCTCGTTGTTCATGATAATTCCTGTCTCGGGGACCATAATCTTGCTCCCAAAAAGCAAGTTGATCGTGGTGATTGCAGATACAGTAAGACCTTCGTGATCGATAGTAGCAATATGAGAGGTTCCCGGGCTACAGACACCATTAGCTTGGTTCAGAAGACGTGTCAATGAGGTACGCACGTATCCAAGCTTTCAATACCTCGCGGGTCGTATGCATTTATATCTTGCGTCTTAGAGTCGGAGATCTTCGCCCGGATTTCATCAATAGTAGATTGCTCAAGCATGTTACCCTGGTATTCTCCCATGTCGTCCACAAAGTCAGGGTCTCCCAGGTTTGTTCGCTATCATAGAATCAGCCCACAGTCACACAGACCCTGACATTATTTGTCCAGAAGGAGGTGAGACGTACCAGTCCGTATCCGAACCGAATGGCTTCATCCAGCCGATGAATACTCAGGTTCACATTGTCTGGGGCGAGGAAGCTGTCGTAGGTGTCCAAAACTTTGAGTATGTTCAGTGCAACAATTCCACTAGATGGAGCAGTGGTGCTGGTAATTCGGTATCCACGATAGTCTATCTGTGAGATGTTCCGGATTTCAATGGCATAGCTACGAAGGTCATCAAGAGTCATTGTGCCATTAGCTGCTTGTACCGCATTGACCATCGTCTCTGCAATAAATCCAGAGTAGAATGCATCGACGCCCTTCTCAGCGATCATCCCGAGGGTGCTGGCATAACGCTTCCGTGTCATGGTATCGCCGAGGCCGAGTCTAGTTCCGTTGGGAGCAAAGTCAATTGCCCATGTCGGGTCATTAGACAAGAAGTCGTCGCCGCCCGCGTCGGTGATCGAGGAAGCCATGTAGCGTACTAGATCCGGGCCAACCGGAAAGCCCTCATCCGCGGTCTTAATTGCTGGTTGAACAACGGCTGGCCAAGGAAGTACGCCATACTTCTGGTGGAGGTATTGAAGACCACGAAGCTCGCCTGGAACACCGCTGTATATCTTGTTAGTATCAAAGTCTGTCATCGTGGGATGAGAAGCTGTACCTTGCAAGACCCCCAGTGACAGCTGCTTCCGTGTTGTTGACAAACATGTCCTCATATGCTGCCGCTGGGGCAGTTTCGCGAAAATCGATAAACTCGAACGCGCCGTTAGGGTCTTTCACTAGAATGAAGCCACCCCCTCCGATCCCGCTGTGATACATGCCTGGGCGCAAGACAAATCAGCTCCAAAGATTCCATTACCGCCAGGGAAGGGGAATGACTAACCCACAACCCCTACGCAGAGCATCGTTGCCACCATCTACCAGCCTTCAGGTCAGCACGACTTTCAACTGATCGTTGCCACGCGGGATCTCCGCATCCTCTAAGTCAATAGACTTCAGATACTCACAGCATCAGCAGCGTTCCCGCCTTGTAGTAGTATATCTGTTCCGTGGCGACTGCAGATTGCACTCTCACTCGCTACGGCGCCACGCTTGCCGTCCTCCAATTCATAGTCCCAGCTCAGCTGACGAGTCGGATAGTCGAGAGGCGACGTGAGTACGTTCGGCAGATGTGTGACCAAGACAATTAAGACTAGTGTGGTTGACAGGGTAAATCGCAGGATACGGAACATTCTCGACCTGTTCCGGGGCTTATCGTGCGATAAAGCCGACTGAGTGCACGCGACCGGGCGTTCCAAGGCCTCAAGGAGTGGCTATGAGAGAAATGCAGGTTAGAGATTTAGAGACCAGAAGTAATTTCTTGGAACAGGGGAGGACTTCGTCTAAGTACCTGCTTCTCTGCATCTTGGTTGTCGATGAGATCCGGTTTGCAACCCTGCATGTTTAGTATACTTGGTGGCCGGATGCGGTTACTGGAAAGAACGATGGGCCTGGAACTGCCACTATAATTCCGAGATGCCAGACAGACGGGGGTCGACAATCGGAATAGTCAGCCTAGCTTAGGCAGGATAAGATACAGGTTGAAAGTATGAAGACAAGTGAAGGATACGAAGCAAAGAAGATTCGGAACCCGTTATGTTTATTTAAGAGGCCGAGGGCTCCCTGACCACCCACACCCCCCATTATCGGACAGACTCCAACGGCGATAAGGACCACGACAGTTTAGTTTCCTGCAGAGTCCCGCATGCCTGGTTCCTTATCAGCCTCGACCAACAGAAATCCGAACCGCCACTTCGGCCTGGTCACCCGATGGCACACCAAGCTCATCCAAAGGCGCAATACCTGCCTCATCCAATCAAATTTCATCTTGCAACGTGACGTGCATAATTTGGGGTAATCAAATCTCTGAGTCCAGCAAAGCAAAAATTTGATCCGATTTGATGCATTCTTCAATCCAGGGCTCATGTTTCGGAAAGCCGGAGAGTTTCTGCTGTTGTCAACCATGCACCTTGACCTGGAGTGGGGTTTGGCCACGCTAGAGATTATGACTGGTCATTAGAAAAGTTATCTGGGGGCAACGGGAGGTCGCGATAAGCCTCTCCTCGCGTCTCTTGTCCTCGTGAGTGCCCTTGAAAAGAAGTATCTTTGCAAAGACAACCATACTTCTTCGGGTCAGAGAGAGTTTGGGGCTCTTGTTGATCACTCCGAACGATGATTCTGACGAGAAGCGCCCTTCGTCAATGCTAGAAGCGAGTGGACTGCTTTTGGATGACTTTAGAAAGAAAATGTCCCAGATCATGAGGTGACTCCCGGGCGGCCCGTACCCAGAGAATCACCTTTGGATTGAGACAAGGTCTCGGATGCACCTTTCAAGCAGAAAGAAGAAATCCAGATATATCGAAGTCAGTTTTCAACCATCTCGGAACGGCTACTGGAATACCGGTGCCGCACGTCTTTCGTCATGACAAGGTTCCTTGCTCTTGCTTTTGCCATACCGAGTTCACCAAGTTCAAAACCTGATCTGCCATGAATCGTGTCCTTTTCAGCGAACCTAAAGCTTTTGAGGCTAGTCGAGTCCAAGCTACACATATGAGACCCCGTCATTCTTCGAGCTCAACTGCGCTCCTGGTCCACGAGATAGTGTTCGCCCAGATCGAGGGGATCTCATCTTCTGGTTGTAGAACGGTCTCGATGAGACGTCGGCCCCAATCTCGGACAAACCATTTGTCTGAGAGCAAATGCAGTCCAACACCGTAGTGTAGAAACAGAATACGAGCCACCCAATCACCCTGCTTGAGCAGATCGATGTAGGCCTCGCTAATATTGATAGGCCATGCGATTATACCACCGTTCGGGCCGCCAAATGGCCACCTCTTGATTGCTTCATGAAGAATCTGCCAAGTAGCCAGGTATATTGCCTGATTTGGTCCACCGATACTGTTAAACTTCTCTTGAACGCCCTTCAAGGAATCCATGATTGCACTTGAATTAGATTAGCATCTGTGAAGTAACTGCTGCCAGACAGGCGAAAGTAACATACCTCCGAAGATTCAGTTGGGATTCCCGAACTCTATAAAAAGGTCAACTCCCCAGATCAGGTCAGAGGTGAGAAGGGTGAGGATTACTGATAAGGATTGCCATCCTGATCGACTTCATCGTCCTTCCATTTCAACCATCCTTGCAAGTCACCTCGATACTCCATGCCGTTAAGTTGCACAAATAAGAGTGCGCAGCCAGCAATGAGCTGGCGAATCTCCAGTACATGAGACAACGGCTCGAATGTCTGTCTGTCTTCGGAAACACAAGGATACGCCGTTGCACACAGCATGATGAAAATGGAGCAGATAAAAGCTGGCCCACAAGTCTCCGGGGAGATGTCCGCCAAGACTCGACTGAACGCTGAGCAGGCGCGGCTCTGATATTTCAGAGCAATCTCCAGCCACGACCGGTTGTCATGCTGCTCCAGATAGGCAAGATGAAGAGCAGATAGTGCCAAAAGGCTGTCCATCAGGAATGGGTGGGACACCACGATTCGCGGGATGACGACTTGGAAATGATGTGCGTCGAGGCGACCTTGGCAGAGAGTGATGTATGTCTCCGTAAGGTAATGATGGAATAATCTCATTTCGAGCATTCGCGTCTGCGACGAATCTGCTTTTGGGCCGGATACCGCCTCGGGTGATTCATGTGGTGTGGAGGGATTTTGACTATCGGCATCATTGGACGGATACGTGCAATCCAATTTTCTCTTCTTGCACAACCCACATCGAGGCGTCTCTTCATCGCACTGTGCACTACTGTCAGCGACTAAACTGTCGACTTCTGGTCGGAAGCAGAGACTGAACGGCCGCTGAGTAGATCCCAGGGTATCCGATTGGTGGGAAGATGGGATTGAGATAGTAGCACGCAAGGGCAGCCACGGCTAGTATGAGATAGAGATGGCAAACCTTCACATGTCGCTTCTTACACTGAATGCAACCCTTCCGGGATTTGGTGTGGCTGCGGCGCGAGGGCATTAGGCTCGTCTCAAATTCGATAAAAACTTAATACGGAGTCAGCGGTGGGATATGATGCTGTGATCCTTTGGAGAGTAGAAAGCTATTGGATGCCTCGGGGCTAATTGAAGTTCTCCCGGTCAAGACAACAATTACTGTATCATACGGTCGGTTGAGCGAACCGGAATGGATAGTAGTAGTAGGAATGTGAAACAAAATGCTTCGTGCGGATGAAGTTCGATGCGATGAAATAACTTGTTTGAAACTTTCAAGTCTGGATGGGACCGATTTGGTGAGACTTGGTAGTTCATGTAGTAGCGGAATATAACAAATGGAAATAACATACCACGAGCTGAGGCTATGATTGCGCTCCAGGGAAGAAATAGAGGAGAGACAGTTGGTGCCGAACAGCGGCCGGCTGGGAAGGTGCAGCCGGCCTTAGCCCCAAGCAGCCTTCTCTGATTTGCTCGCCAGCCAACTGGGGCTGACTAACCGTCTGCTTATGCTTAAATTAGTACAGGTACAGTACAGGTACATAACGTTACAGCCAGGTACGTCAGCCTGGCTAACTAGAGCAAGTATCACATTGTTTTGTATGAATGTCTGAGGCAATTGTAGCTAGGTACCTAGGTATACCATATATCTATAAGATAAAACTAGCGATAGATTCACGACATACCCCGATTATCAGAACATGTCTATGTCTCAAAAATATACACAGAGTGACATTGATTTGCCACATCCCGATTCTATCGACTTTTGGTCTTTCTAACTAAGCACACGACCGGCCAGCTATGCACGCTAACCATAGAAAAAGCTGAACAGCAGCGAAAAGCATTATAATCGTGATCGTTTTCAAGTAGTAAAAGTGGATGGTAAGGAGAACTGAGAGATTGAAGTAAGTCCGGAAGAGGTCATTTCTTCGCACAAGGCATCATCCGAACGTTGTTGGCGTATGCAAGAGACAAAAGTGGCTCTTCCATCCACGAGCAAGCCGATAGATTAAGCATCCTCCTTTTCTCCATCCAACTTAGGATCCCGCACTGACTCGCCACGACTCGCATCAAGAACCGAACTGGAAGTCCTCAATTGCTTCACACCCGACCGCAACACCAATTTCTCCTTCTTAGCTTGAGGTTGGGACGGAACGGGGGAATCCCATGAAGCGCTGCCATCGTCACCCGCAAGAGCAGAGTACATAGTTGTAGACCAAGAACTGCCACCAGGTGTTTGATGACCAGGCGTACTGCTCCGCGAGCTACCAAAGCCGTTACTTCTCTTTGAGGCTGCGACCTGCGCCCAGCCGCCCTCGCCGTTCGCATTCTGCTGGGCCCGTGCAGCTTCGCGCAGGGCCTTTGCTTCAGCTGCAGCGAGTCGCTGCTCTTCCTGTTCCTTGAGGCGTTGGCGATCACGTAACTTGACGCATTCCCCGACGCTCATACCGCCAATACCAATGGTGGTACCGTTGCCCATGCCCAGAAGGGGGGGAGTCCAGGCTGTGGGTTTGAGAACAAACACATGGCGATGAGGCTCCGGATCGAAGCTCTCACTGGCAAAGCCCCAGTCAGCGGCGAGGGAGTGCGCGAAAGCACGGAGGGGAGATTTTGCGGGTTGGAAGCGGGTGGAGCGATTTGCTGGATTCTTGTTCGTGGCGAGGCTGTGGAGGGTCGATTCATAGGACTGTAGAGTGGATAGAGGATACGACGATGAAAGCTGGAGGTAAATATCGAGAGTTTCAGCGGAATAGGGTAGGTTGGTGGAGGTGAGCGCCTGAGAGACAGTCGTCGTCGGGTTGATATCGACGCCAAGCGCAGACGCCAGAGAACGGTTACGCTCGAGGCGGGCGCATTCCTCGTCGCACGCCAGCGGGGACGCTGATGGAAGTCGCTGCGCCTGCTGGAGGTGGCCCTTGGTCACAACAGCCTTGGCTGCATTGCAACGTCGCTCCTGTCGAAGTCGTCCACAGCTACATGTTACTGCGACCATGGATGAACAGGGGGTTTTCTCGGAACACGGATAAGGAGCGTGACACTGGTCAGAACAGGGGTGACCACACAGCGACTTAGTCTTCCCACAGGCTTGCTGACAAGGCTGGGAAGCATCCTCACAATCACCCGGTCGATGACAGTTCTTCTTACAAGTATGTGAGCCACACTTGAGGAGCTTGCCGCAAATCTGTCCGCACCGTGCATCTGCAAGCCAGCACGGCTGATTCTTCAGCACACGTTTGCCGCACAGGCACGCCTTTTCCGTCAAGAATGGGCATTTCGGACAATTTTCATCGTCGGTGTGGCAATTATGGGGCGTCTGCGGGTGACCGCACGGTTTAACGCGCTCACAGGGGTGTGAGCAAGCTGGAGGCTGTGTCCCACAGGGCAGAGGCGGATACAAGACAGATCGACCGCAGTTACACGGGATCTCTTCGAATATTGCCTCCCTGCAAGTGTTACAGGGCCCTTTGTGACAGATCTCCGGGCATGTGTGCCGCCCGCATTTCAGCATACGGCCACAGACCCGGGTACAGATATGTTCAGCCTCAAAATCCTCATCGCTTGGTCGAAGATGGGATTTGAGCTTTCGCCGGATAGCCTGACGCTCAATTGCCTTCTGTTCGCCGGTGCAACAGCGCTCCGCGCACGCATGGCGACCGCAATGCAAGCCGGCTTTACATATACGGAAACATTGAGGTGGCTCAAAGTCTCCCGAGAAACAAGTCGTCCGGAAGTCATTGCGGCCACATCGGCAATGGATCGTGACTTTCTGCAAACAAGGCCCACACGATCCGGTATGGCAGACTTGCTCGCAGGAATGTCCGCATGGTAAGGACTTCCTGCAAGGCTTCGAGCAATTGGGAATGGGGTCTTCGCAAGTAGTTCGGGGCGAATAACCCGCAACTTCGGTTAGAGATGTTTTCCCACACGGGCAGAAAAGCACCACATCGGGCGATCGGGGGCAATGAGCGGGATGCGCATCCTGGGCGTGACAGGTCTTTTGACACGAGTGTAGCCCACAATCAAACTGTCGATTGCACTGATCACCACAACTGAAACAGCCAACCCATTCTTCAAGCTCCTCCCCGCCGTCGTCTTCGCGAATGCGCAGGGTTTCACTATCCAACTCCTCATCTTTGGAACTGCAGAGCATCTCAGACTGCGATTTCCCGCAATAGCAGCGCGCATCGACTTTGACCTCGCAGGCACCGCAGAGGCCCTCATGGCACGGCCGCGGGCAGGTGTGCTCACCACAAGGCAGCAGATCACCACATGTCTCGCCGCAGCTCCATCCATTATCGTAGTCGGTGTCCTGACAGCGCTTCGTAGATGAGTTCCTCCCACAAAAGCAATCCTGGGTTGGACCCATAGCAGTACAAGGAGCGCATGGACCAGCATGGCACGTCGCATCGCAAGGGTGTGGACAACCTTTTCGCGATCGCGCGCAAGTCTGTCCACATGAATGAGGCGGGAGACCAGGAAATGAGCGTGGATCAACCTCCTTCTGACACCAACAGGAGTAAGTGGAAGGAAACACTTCATGCGGCAAGTTACAGCCCGGGCAGCGCCAAGCACGAGGAGCGCTGCTTTCGCCCTCCTCGCCCCGACGACGCGCCGCATCCTGAGCCGCCGCGCCTTCGTTCCTCGACCATTTCTTCACACAGCTCAAGTGGAAAACCGTCCAGCACAATCCGCAGGACCAGATACGGGAACGCTTGCCCAACTCAGATGTACATATCGGACATTCGTAGAGGTTGTGAGCGATGTCTTCGTGGATTCGAGTGGCAATGTCCGGTGCCGATGATTTCGTCGTAATCTTGGGCGCTGGTGGAGGTGGGAGCGCGGATCGAGGCTGGCTTTGGGTTTTAGCTTTCGATTTGCCCTTTCCACTCGCAGGAGCACTTCCGCTTTGTCGAGGTAGTTCTCCGGCTGGCCCTCCTGGGACGAATGCTGGCGCATCTGCTCTCAATCCTGCAATGTCCTCCCCGCCTGCGCTCTGGGGATCGACATCTTGAGTCTCCTCCGACTGCTCTGATTTGCTCAGTCGACCCTCGAATCTTCGCCCTCCAGTAATGACCGCTGTGTGATCAGCACCGCCGCGTGCTCGACCATGTCGTCGGCCTCCATTCGACTGTGCGCCTGCGCCTCTCGCCCCTCTTCGGCTTCCCCTCAGTCCTCTTGGTGGCTGGTTTGCGTCGGGCGCAGTCCGTGTCGCAGAAGGCTCGTTCTGTTGCACTGGGGGGTTCGTAGCCGGGTGTGCTGTCGTTTGTTGTTGAGATTGTGTTTGTGCCTGTGCCTGTGCCTGTGTCTGTGCCTGTGTCTGTGGTGCAGATCTGTGAGAACGACTGCGATCGCCACCACGGCCTCTACCTCCGCGTCTGGACCTCGTGCGCGGGGTAGTGCTGTTGCTGTCTGCCACGAGGGCTGGAGAGTTCGACATCGTTGGCTCCAAGGTCCTTACAGAGGCGTTAGGTTCGGAAATTGCACGCGGAGAAAGCACGTCCATGCAATAGCACCAATCAAGGGCCGAGTACAAAATAGGGAAAGCGTAGATCAATCGGTCGTTGATAAGGAGCTTGAGAAGCAGGGAATTACTGCCGCGAGAAGATCGAAGATGGGCTTCCGCTCAAGTGGAATGGAAATCTGTGAGCTGATCGATTCCAATATAGCTATAGAAGGAGACCGAAGGCGAGTTCAGATCAGGCAGGGGGGCGCCACTTAAAAACCAACAGAAACTGGTGGAACTCAAACAGTGATTTTGTTCTTGAAGTACGAACGGGTGAATGTGGTTCGGGTGGCGGCGGTTTGCCTCCGAGAGCTGGTCAGGACTCTTGTCGGGACTCTTCACACTTCCATTACTTCACAAATTCCGCTACGGAGGAGTTGCACTCTTCTTAATGGTTCGAACTCATGTACTCATGTGCAATCAAGGGCCTGGAAAGCCGTCAGATCTAGATCACCCTGGCTTTTCCTGCAGCATGACTCATGCTGGTCTAGTGCTGCGCCTTCGACTCATCCTGCCAGTGAGATTACTCATAGCGGGTCATCCCTCATGGTACTGAGCAACTCAGGGACAATTGGAGCGAACGCTGACTACAGGATTTATTTGACACCGCCCGATAAAAAAAAGTTGTCTTCATTAGGTATTGGGCTATATTGCTCTTGGAACACAGGCGGATCCTCAACCTATGCTTAGTTGAGACATAAGATCCTGAAACAAAACGCGAAGGCAGCCAGCCAGAAGAAGCATCCGAAACACCACTCTAATACAACGTAAGGGGGAAATCCAAGAACAATAAACTGAGCAAGAAAAGGCAAAAATCGAAGGCATCCCAAGCGATCACTCGTAGGCTCGGGCCGGTGCTGAACACATATGATATCATCACAGAAACAACAAACAAACCGATAAATGAGATAAGGAGATGCACAACTGTTGAACAATTGTTCACTAATCATGTCGTACGATCTCTTCCATTACAAAGGAATGAATGTGTTCGAAATACCCCGGCTCAGCGACACTATCATTGTGTCCACCGTTGGGAAGAGTACGCCAGACTTTACGGCTGGACTTGCAGACAGCAAAAAGCTGCGTCATGTTGGACGGTCTATTTAGGTAGTTTGTTAGCTTTGGGGAGCTGTGGAAGAAAGGCAGCTGACACTTACGGTACAATCTCATCCTTCAGCCCGCTGAGGAAGAGAATAGGCACCTTCGTGATTTTAGGCAATACCTCTTCGCTAGTCCAGTATTGATGGCATAAACGAGCGAGATATCGTGCGGGTGGAAAGACCCTAAGGAATGTCAGAAAATCGCCCTCGACCTGTAGGCAATAAGTGTGCGGTGGGTCAGGCCGAACATACGTGGGAATCAATTTGCGAATGCTCAGGAAGGTATTTTCGAGGATCAAGCCAGCGATTGCACCCTTGTCTTGGTTCTTAGCCACAAGGTCAATCGCGACCGCTCCGCCCAGGCTCTGTCCATATACAACGATCTGGCTATCCTTGGTCTCGGCCCTTTGTCGCAGATAATCCAAGCCGGTTTGCGCATCAACCTTTAATCCTGCCTCATCTGGAGTACCAGTCGAAAGACCGTAGCCGCGATACTCCAACATCAACACATTGCAACCAAGAATTTCCTGAAGTATCTTGGCGATAGGGATACGATGACCGATGTTACCCGCGTTCCCATGAAACATCAACACTGTAAGGTCTTGAGCGATGCGTTTCCGTGTAGGACGAATGAAGAGGGCGTGTAGTGTTTCCCCGTCCGGGGTCGGAAGATGGAGCTCTTCGTAATCTGTGATGCCGAATTGCTGTGGCTTGGGGACATTGGTCCGGGCGTCGACAGGGACATTTCGAGGATAGATCAGCTCACTGCGCACGGGGTTAGATTTCAGGCACCGCTGTCATCATAACCAGGCGCAGATGCGGGTCACTGCTTACTTTTGCTTAAAGTACAACAGACCACTGGCCACCACGGCGAGACCAGAGGAGGCCAAAACCGGCAGGCGCAGAAACTGAACGGCACTATTGGCCATGCTGGCGATAGTCCACGAGGGTGGAGGCGGCGACTCAGACATGCTAGCGAACGGAATAGTATAGCCGATGCGACAAAGCGGCGTTGCGAGTTGGGACTGGATCAAGCAAGTGAAGCTATCAAAAACCCCCTAGACAAAGAAGTCGAATACAAACGGCAAGGACGATAACGCGAGTGAGCTTCGCAGGCGGCCAGATACTGGTCTAGCGGAAATTAAAGCGTCGGTTCGTTTCATCGGAAGTGATGGCTGGAGGGGGGGAGTCGTTCAGGAGACCTGCGGGGGATGGGGAGCTGTCCAGTAGGAAAGATACGCTGTCTCACCGCCCGGCGGAACCAGCTCCAGCTGCTGGCAACGTAACGCGCTCGCCTGCCTTGAGAGCTCCGTCAGAGCTCATATCCATCAACTCCTTCAGCCAGATACTTCTTGAATGCAATCATCATAAATTTTCATATCTTCGATTTTCCTCCATAGAAACCGTTCTTTGGCACACAGTCCATATACATACCCTTACTTATTCCCCACCCCCCAATTTCGTCAGTCAGTATGGTCGGTCACGGCATGACGGGGATGCTCGGTGAAGGTCAGTGGTAACCTCATCTACTGGACGTCATGCCAAAGCTCACGGCTCTCATAGATGGTATTCATGTCGATATGAACCACCTGAAGAAGGGTGAGGTTAAGTGAGTTTATGGATTCAAGATCTCGTGTGAGGCAGTTAACTGATATACCATGCTTGTCCAGCCTCGGAACGTCAATGTGAGTGAGACTTTCCCTACATTATTACGACACCCTGTTAACCGACATCAGTATGGCAATCAACTTCAAGGACGGTGTTATATTGGGTGCCGACAGCCGAACGACCACTGGAGCTTACATTGCCAACCGGGTTACCGACAAATTGACACAGGTGCATGACACGATCTGGTGCTGCCGCTCGGGGTCGGCCGCCGACACACAGGCCGTGGCTGATATTGTATCCTACCATCTCAACATGTACTCGATCACAAACAACGAGGCGCCCAGCACTCAGGTTGCCGCCGCACTGTTCCAGGAGCTGTGCTATGAGAACAAGGACATGCTAAGGCAAGTTCTTTGTGCCCCTCCGAGCCACGAGAATTGCTTTTTTATTGACTATGGCAATGTTCAGTGCTGGCATCATTATTGCTGGATATGATCCTCGGCACGGAGGACAAGTTTACTCGATACCTCTGGGCGGATCCCTCCACAAGCAATCGTACTCCATCGGCGGATCTGGTTCAACCTATATCTACGGCTACTGCGATGCAAACTGGAAGGAGAATATGACTGAGGAAGAAGGCGTCCAGTTCGTTCGGTCAGCTCTGCAGGAGGCGATCAAGTGGGATGGTAGCTCTGGCGGTGTGATCCGGATGGTGGTTTTGACGGCCAAGGGCGCTCAGCGACATCTCTACCTGCCGGACACGGGTTACACTGGCCCAGGTGTTACCAACTAATGAGTGTATCCGTTTGGAGTGATGATTCATATCGTTGTTAGCTGTCGATCAACATGACCTTTCCTTCTCCCTGGCACTGAAGATAGCCTCATTCTAGGCATGAGTTCGCCGCCAATGTAAGCGGTAAATCAGCCTGCTTCTGGACAATCAGGACAAGGCGTGGTCTTGTCAACTGAGAGTCGGGCAGAGGGACTACTCATAAACCACGGTCGTATCTCTAGCAAGCTGCGCGGTGCTTCCTCATCATATGCGTGTCTTGGCTTGGGATTTGACCTCACCACCTTCACCAACTGCTCGTCAGCTCGAATCGCGCTCCTACCGGAGGTTGGCTGCTTGCCATGACTGAGGATATTGACCTGACTATAATTGTTACTCGGATCCGGCGGTCAGAGGCTGTCACTTTCGAAGTACCACCTCGTCTTAGGCTTTCTAAGAAGAAAGGCAAGGCTAAATAGGTCAGCCTGCAGTGGTGTAGGTAGTAGATATCTCGTAGCTCGTACTGCCGCGGCTATATCAGACCGGAGTTACTCCACTAAAGTATCAGTATCAGTAGTAGAGGTCGAGGATGTGACCGGTCGAAGGGCCTCGCGGGTTTTCTGGGACGAGCACCAATCAGTCAGCGATGATGAACACCTGCGCCCCTGCAGAGCCGCGATTCGCCCATCCCCCCTCAGACGGAGGATGATCCTAACTGCCACTATCCTTTCCGGTTTTCTGGGTGGACTTGTCCGTACGTATAGTACCTACGGAGTACGGAGCACCTTGATACTATTGATACTGGAGCAAGAAGGTGAAGATGTTTTGATGCATGCTCAACTCGTCGTATGGAGTAAAAGCATGGACAAGAACGACTGAATGACTCGGATATAGTCCAATGCGGAAACATCTCGATGCGAGGCTTGTTTCTTTCTCGACTGGTAACTTTCCGGACTTAAGTCGTCCGTAGTATGTATTAGGTAGGATATTTGACTGGTGATCGGAGAAGAAAGGAGGGAAAGACAAAAAGAGAGAGCGAGCGACCTCCCAATTGACGGATCATTTCAGTCTCATGATAATAAACCAGTCCGCGCCGTCTCAACCCTGTCCAATGTTTCTTGTTTCTTTTTTCTCTTCCTGACTTATTTCTTTGTCTATTCTCTAGCTACCTACCTCTTGAATTTTTTGCTTAATTTTATTTTATATCTACTTTTCTTCTCTGTCACTCGTAAGTTATCATCCATTTATCTCATTCGGGACCTCAGCTGCCTTGATTTTGGAGAGGGGATTCTTGGTCCTCGGCTTGATCGAGCCATCTACTTGCTACTTTGGTTACTGCATTCGGGGAAGGGAACCTCTCCTCCCCCGTTAAATAAATCAGAACTCCACCCTTGGGTCGGTCTGGGTCTTGCTAGGTGGTAGAGGGAGTGCTGCTGAGTGGCTCTGGATCTCGTCGTGGTGGACCCCAGCCTTCCTGCCCGGGTTTCTTGTTCCCTTCCTTCTTGCTGGTGCTGCTGGTGCTGCTGGTGTCACTGCTGCTACTGGTGCTGTTACGGCTGCGGCTGCATCATCAACATCATCATCCCATTCTCCATTCCATTCTCCTCTCCTCTCCTCGCCTCTCCCTATTCTCTCTCTCCATCCATCCTATTTTCTATTTCTCCAATTGCCAATCGCCATACTTCCTACCGATCCATTCATTCATCCATCCACTTTTCTCCGCCACCCGTTCTCTCTTCTCTATTTTTTTTTATCCAACCTTCATCCCCTTTTATTTCATCTTGTTGTTCTCGCCGTTTCTCATCTCCCAACGCAATGGACATGTTTTCCACCGCCGTCAATTGCCTGTGATTCCTTATCCGCTCCAGGCTTGGGTCGGGTTTATCGCGCATTCCCCAGTGCTCTGACCCTCACTCGCCGCATCTCCAGATCCAGACCCTCTCTGTCTGCGCCTGCGCCTTCTTCTCCTCTCGCTGCGCTCCCCCTCCCCCTTCGCTCATTGAGCGATCTAAAGTAATCAACCCATCAATTAATCGCTGGATCTCGTACTTCTCCCTCTCTCTTTACTTGCTAGATTCCCCCTCTCTCCTCCTACCATCTTCTTCTTATTTTCTTCAATCTGAGCTCAAATTTCTCCTATGATTTATTCTGGCCTTTCTTTGGTCTTCAATGACCCTACTGTCGTCTTCAGTCGCTAACCGTTGCTCGCTGGCCTGGGCTCTAGCTGCAATATTTCAACTCCGACCACTGTCCGCCCTTCCATAAATTACCCTCACTTCTGTTCAAGCCTGACATGGGATCCGTTATCGTAAATCATCCGCGATCGGATCATCTTGATACATCCTCCTACAACATGCTGGGGGGCGCCATACCTACTTCGGAATCTGGCTATCGATCCTCGTCGCAGACCCAAGCCTCGTTCCAACAACCCTCGTCACGTCTGGAGACCGGCGGCGGCTCTAGGTCGGCATCGTCTAATACCACCCCCACCTCGTCCACAGCCCCGCCGTCAACATCCGCCTCAGCTCGCCTCCCCTCCCACCAAACCACCCAGGATGTTCCGCCTTATATCTATCACCCTTCCGACTCGAATTCTTACCCCTCATCGCGGGCGTCATCAACCATCTCGGGTATAACAAGCGCTCACCCGAACTCAGCATCAATGACCACAACCACGAGCGATAGCCATCCATCTCGCTTCGATAATCACACCCATGCCGCGCCTCACACGTATGCCCCTCATGTCAGCGCCAGCCATGCACACGCGACCGCGACATCTACGCAACACAACCGAAGTCATTCATCCCCCGCGTCACCGCAGTTGAGGCCGACTCATCAGTCCCTGCGCTCATTAGGTGGCTCGGAGGCAAGCTCGCCCAGTCGCATCAAGGTCCGCGATCTGTCCCATATACAAAGCTTTGCGAGCGAGGAAATGTTGGCACAAAGAGATCGGATGACGGGACAGTGGGGTCCTCAAGAGCGCCAGTACGAAATCAGTTCCATGCCGGTCACGGACATCATCGAGATGGTAGCTGGGCTCTTGACGAAGATAACTACGACCAACGACATGCACCATGAGCATATCCATCGCCACATACCACCCCCCGACGGGACCTCGAACCTCACTCCACAGGCTGCCAGTGTTCTTGCCTTTCATGGCAAGAATGTACCTAGCATCAGCATTCTCAGCTATTTGACGAGAATTCACAAATATTGTCCCACCACTTATGAAGTCTTCCTCAGTCTTCTGGTGTATTTTGATCGCATGACGGAGCTCGTCAACCGGTCGCAACTTGAGCGATTACGGCGTCGCCAGGCCCAATCGGCTTCCATGCTGAGGACCGATGGCAATCAGCCCCAGTCGCTCCGACCGTCAAATGTACAGGCGACAGGTGCCTCTCCATTGGCCACTCCACCATCTTCTGCCAGCTTCGCCACCCAAGAAGACCCGTCCACTCCGTCGTCCATGTCTCCATCTTTGGACGCTGAGGACGAGGAAGAGGCGCTTTCTCACTTTTTCATCGTCGATAGCTTCAACATTCATCGGCTGGTCATCGCAGGCGTGACTTGTGCCAGTAAATTCTTCTCCGATGTTTTTTACACCAACTCACGATATGCAAAGGTACTTATTTTCGTCTTCTTCGCTCCTAATCCAATGATCTACGTAGCAGAACTGACACCAATGCTGCATGCAGGTTGGAGGATTACCGTTAGTTGAACTTAACCACCTTGAGCTCCAATTCCTTCTTTTGAACGACTTTCGTCTTTCGATTCCTGTGGAAGAGCTTGAAGCGTATGGCACAATGCTGGTAGAGTTTTATGCTCGAGAGATCGTCTCTCAGCAACAACAGCAGCAGCAATCGCGGTCGGGCATCCCTCGTTCGATCCACGCTCCTCCCGCAGTGGACTCTCAGTCCGATGGGATGTACATGCGCACGCGGGAGAAGCACCGACCTGACCAGCCGGAGGTTCGCCAAACCCCTACTCCACCCTAGATGGTCTACACAATTGACCACGCGGGGCTTCCTTTCGCACTTGGATCCACGATCCACACTGTTCTCCTTCGACAGGTGAACGATTTTCCCACTTTCGCTTGGCTTCATGTGCGGGTATATGTATCGACTGCTGGTTTACTATACCTCATTATTGGCGTCGCATATCCCCTTTGGTACATATATCCTAGTCATGTCTTAATCACGCATGTACCCGACAGAACGATGATCGCAATTTATCTATAGACTTTCCATTGCGGCCGGCACGTTCGATCGTCGCTGGATTGCTCGGGTGGCTTGTCTTTTTATGTCTACTGTGTATACAATTGCTTGTTTCCCCAGAGTATTTCGCATAATCTGGTTTTGTCATTGGGTCGGCGTTCGTGGTCTGTATTCTTGTGTCTTGTTGTCTTGTATGGGTGAAACCAATCTCAAGCATTGCAGCCTTCTTTCAAGTGTTCTTGATAGAACAACTGTTTCACTGTGGTCCATCTAATCCGGCTATTACTGCATGCCTTACCAAGTATTTCCGCTTATCTTGCCCTTCTTGCTCATCTTTCCACCAACCGAGGTGGTTCCATCGAACACTCGTCAATATCGTGTGCTTAGCATTAATTATGTCATGACTTCCAAACTAACTCCCCTTCCTTTCCCTTTTGCCACAGCCGTCGCCGCTCTTCCCCACCCCGGAATGATATCAACCGTATGCGAGATAATGCCACCACCACCACCACCCACCACTACCATAGAAGCTTATTCACCCGACCTTCAACTCTCAAAATACGAATATACACACCAGCGACTTCCCGCTCGAGCTACGAATAGTACTCCCCCCGCCTCTCAGAGCGTGTATTACATACACATACTGTGCAAGTTATGAGCAAACTAGTGCACAGATAGATGATCAGATTACATCATCCCCCCGGCCGATCACCCAGTCCAAGTGGGTACGGTTGGATGAGACTATTTACATAGTTGCCAGCGTTACGTTGTACTCCTGCCTACCAACCCGTTGCTAGTCCTGCTCTGCTCCTCATACTTGTACCGAATACAGTATGAAGTACATGCTTTCCTCTTCATACTAGTTCAGTAATATAAGTACTCGCTAGAAATCGGGTAAGGCCTCTGACGACCAGCTACTCATACTCTAGTAGTATTTCCAAGATAAGGGGACAGCAAACGTGGATTTCCAGAAACCTTGGAAACCTTGCACACCCCGCGAAAAAGGCAAACCGGTTTGTACAGGACCTAGGGACACGCATTTCTTCCACGTACTAACTATGCAGGTATATTACTCCATCCGTTGGTAGACACTTGGCCTCCTTTCTATGTGTATAATACTCAGTATCTTGAATGCGCCTCCCCCCCTAATGACGACGATCGCCGATTATCCCAACCGTCCATGACATGGGCAAAGGTGAGGTTTTGACTACAATGTATAGTTATTCAAGGCGACGACTGTTACAGTCTAGAAGGCTGATCCTCCTCCTCCTCCTCCTCCTTAATCGTATTGAATGTTGGAAGACAAAATTAAATACGGATGTTGTTATAGCTCCCTCCCTCTCTCTCGGATCTCAGATCATATATACCATGAGCATACCTTACAGGACACGTCTCTCTTGGTTTATTCTTCCGACACAATCCTTCCCATCCTCTTATCACTTCCACCGAACAAGAGAGTCGGGGAGAAAAGGCGAGGAATCCCTCCGATGACGACGATCAAAGTATCCTGATTTATTCGAAACGTGCTATTGATGTCACTTCTGATGCCATCCCAATCAACCACCCATATTCTTTGCCGTCTCATTTCGAAGCATGCCCCCATGCTGATGTACATAGTACTCGTACTACAGATAATCTATTGTCTACTAGAGTGTTTATTCTGAAAAAAAAAAAAAAACCTGGAACCACCGCCGGTAACTTCCATCCTACTCCACCGTAGGACAATTCTTTTGTCTTCCAAGACTACCTAATTCAGTGGTTTCATTCTCTCATGCTACGCACCATTATTCGTCTCGTCGATATAGCTAGCCCCCCGTGTTCATCGGCTGCCATGATATTGATAAACATTACATCACGAAGTCGTTGTAACTCGAAGAGCTTGAAACAAAAGTGATATTGATAAGTCACCGTGCCATGGGTACATTAGGCGCAATCCACACCTGGACGAGACGATACAGCGAGTCACCAAGAATTCCCAGGCCTGACATCAGAAAAACAAAAGAAAGTCAATCCACCGAGGCGCCGTTGTTATACTCAGGAAAATGACAGAAGAAACCCTCGCCAACCCACCACGTGCCTTGTGCGCAGACCTCGGCGGGTCAACGTCAGGCTGCCAAGCATTCCGTTGGTAGATGCAAGTTACTCTCTCCGTATGTAGTACACTAATTCAATCGACACCTACCTGCTTGTTTGCATCAATCTTCAGCCCCTTGCGTGCGAGCACTCGTCGCCAAGCCGGGTACAGCAGTAGAAGCAGTAGAAGCAGTAGAAGCAGTATGGACCAGAAGCTGGTTCTATACCACCAAGACTTAAGAGCATCTACTGTACATTCGGCTGAAAGGCTAGGTACTGTACATGGGATGAGTTAGTCCTCGAATCATACACTATCAGAGACACGAAGCACAGACAAAGCCGAGTCAACCTTGACATCTCATTGAATATGCATTGCGATAGCTTATTAGTCTGGCTCGAGAGAACAGAGGTATCATGTCATTGCTGAATAAACACAGAATGAAAAGCCAAAGATGATCATGTTAAGAACGCTCATCCAGCCAGCCAGCCAGCCAGCCATGCTCAGCGTCTTTCATCCATCCCAATTCAAGCAACCGACGGCCATGGGTTTGTAGGATTGTAGACCCTCCACTGCCAAAGGGTAGCGGTGCGTAATGATGAACTAACAATGTAGTGAAGTCGGAATAGAGAGGAGAGGGGACGGGTTGTAAAAACATTAACCGCCCCTCTCCGTCCCTTATTAATAAGAGTCCTTCCAACAGCTTAAAGCCGTCCCTTCAATTTATACAGAAAACCTCACCCATCACTCGATCCTAGGCGGACTTGTCGACCTATGACCCATCGGGCTCATACTCGCCCTATTCATCTATTCATTAGCAACCACGTCGGGTATCGTGAGAACAATGCACCGAAACCAAGGGAAACATACGATCTTCGCCTCTCCCCCTCCTTCCTGAACCCCTCAATGATCCGCGCGATTTCCTTCCGGCCGGATCTCGCATCCACCTTTCTTCCGCCTAGACTCAAACTGACTTTCTCGTTCGTATTCGCTGTCAATAATCGCTTCAACAAAAGATACCGCATGCTCAAGCAGACGAACACCCCACAGTCACTCCCGTTCTCCTGAACGGGCGAGTCTTCCAGATGAACATATCGGATATTCCGATTCAACAAATTCCCTAACTTCATCGTCACAGCCTGCGCCTCCCAGAAGTTTCCAGGGGGCAGGGAATCATAATGGAAAGCGAGGCCGTCAACGATCGATACGAGCAGCAATGACCAGTGTGTGCCGCCCTCAGCTTCGGTGACGTTACGACAATCATTGATCGGCAGGAAAACATGCGTAGTACGGGAAAAGTCCGGTAGGGCCTCGCGGAGAGTTCGAGGGTCTGGAGTCTGGAGAATCATAAAGGACATGCTGGGGCGCAGAAGAACGATATTGGCGGATTTGGAATGGGAGAGGAATTCCCGCTCGAGATATCTGGCGCATCTCATCAGTCCTTGATTCGAAGAGAAAGAGAATCTGGGGCTAACACACTCTTCCCAGAAAGAGATTACCTAGGCAGGTAGGTATATCATGTCAGCTCTGATACCAGCCACGACCAATGTGCATGAATGACCAACAACATGATATCAACGAACATTATCGGTGAGCCAGTCATCTTTTAAAGATTGCATGTCGCCTCTGGTTACTAGAATTCTGGTCAGACTCTCTCCGGATTTTCCGAGGAACGAAGGCAACATACATCGAATATCATGATCTATTCATGAACAAGCCCAATCAGTTGGATTCTCAATGCCACGACGGAACATCCATCAGAAGGACCCGTAGCATAAACTCACAGCTTAGGTACGCGTCATCAGGGTTTAACTGCAGTTGGGGAGTCATCTCGATTAGCCAGATGTCTGACACGGAGTATGACCGTAGCCCAGGAAACTCACAGTATCACCGAATCGTTTCATCCTCTTCACCAATTTGCCTCCCAAGCCACCGTCCCGCATCTTGAGACTTGGTCACTAGAACCGGTATCACAGTGTCGTTGCGGATGCAGTAGGCAAAGCTCCGTCGTAATCCCAGCCACCGTCCACGCTTGTATTTCGCGCCAGGAAAAATGGAATGCCACGCAGCGCGTGTACTATAGTGGCCCAAGCCCGAGTATAAGCTGTCCAATTGTGTGGGGGGGATGCTTTGGTTTTGCTGCAGATGCAGGTCAACGGCGATGCGCACGGGTGGGTCTGGAGATGAGGTGTAGGTTGTTTGAGGTGCAGTTATCGGTATATTCTGGCAGTTAATCCTGGTAGTCGTCAAATGGGTGCGAGTCTAATTATAACAATCGCGCTCTCTCTAGTGGTTTCGATTTGGTTTCATAGGCGGCAGGCTAAGGCGGCGGAAGACGCAGAAGGAATCGAAGGTTGAACAGCTTAATCGGACTTCGGCGAAAGTGGGCTCTAGTTTTCATGCACAGTAGGCGAATGTGGGGGTAGAAGAAAATAAGGTCGAATTAAGCTACAGACTGAGAACCATAAGGCGGGAAATGAAGGTCCCACAGGCAAAAAGGAAGGATTTAACGAGAGAAACGACCCGACTTCATAGCGATAGAGAAGAAGGGAGGGAGGGGCCTGTTGTTATCCTCGGCAAATTCCAGCAAGGAGATCTCTCATCAGCCACACCGCTACGCCATGCACGTCACTCCTCGGTGGCTGAGCATCCACCCCCAAGAATAGGCAGATACAAGATGAATGCGAAGCCGCCCGAGTGGCTGTGGCTTAGTATTAGGTTCTAAGGTTTTAATAGAAACAAATACATTCAAGTCGTATATCTGTGTACTTAGCATTGGTTTGGGATAGTACAGACAGTACTGCACTACATACTTTACTTGCAAGATCGCGTCAACAATAATCAATATCTGTTCGTCTTAATCGAGGGGGTATCTAAACAAATATATCTTCAAAGGCATGCATGCAAGCTCTTGGAGGAGAAGCAACACCAATCTTTAACAGAAATGACCGTTTGCAAACCTCGCCCATGGCATGAAGTTCACCAACCATCCACCCCACAACCTTTTCATCCAGTCATAACAAGCGCCCAAGCATAATTTCAGACCAGAGAAAGCAGAAAATATTTGCCAACATGGAATCCCCGCCCAACGCGCTGAACTCAAAAACAATGAGGGAATATAAGGACATGTAAGAGGAAACCAATAGTATAAACAATGTCGCACTGTCAAAGGTGCCACCATGTAAGATCATAGATGTATGACATGCGAAGGCATGAGATTGTAGATTTGAATGAGTCGTCGCCCAGGGAAGAGTCGCACCAAGACATGGTTCCTCAGGCTTGTAAGATTTGTAACCGCAGTGAACTTGCAGAACGACTGCTCTAGTTCGTTAGCTTCGCAAAGTGTTTGTTCCAGATCCAGCCGACCTGACGCTCCGGATCATCTTGGTTCTTAGCCAGCCACAGTTCGCCTTTCTCAGCAATGACATCAAAGATCTCGCCCACAACGTATGTCAGATATGGGTAACCGGCTTCTCTTCGAGCGCGATCAATATTGAATTCGTATATACTGGCTGCGAGAAAAAGGACTGCTGGCTCTTTCGGGGGCTCGTGATCCATTGGTGTGTTCTCTTGTGGATTATCCGACATCGGCATCGCTGAGGAGAAGAAGTTCGAGTACTGGCCACTCGACGACGCATGTTGTTCATCATCAGGCCTAGTCTCCGTTTGGGAGGGACCAATGACATCGACTAAGAATGGGGAGTCGAGGCTCAATCTGGGCAGGCTCGGGAATGACTCAGTAGTAGAGCCGGATGCTGCAAGCGATCCTGTTGGTGCGCTGGTGACTTGCTGAAGCACTTGGCTTCTAGGGATTTCAGCGGATTCATGGGCACGGCCGGAGAATGTCGAGTCTGCTCTACGTCGCCCCAAAGACACTTGAGATTGGCTGTCGATGCTGGGCGACTGGAAAGGATAGCCGCCGATACTGAATTCCTGAGACGCTTTGGGCGATTCTTCAACCGTCGAACCCATCCGCGTGCTGACACTATTCACCGTGGAAGGTCGTCGAGGCGAGCTGATAGTTGCCCCACTCGAAGGCGTGTTGAAATTGACAAGATTCATGGTATCGGCGAGCAAGGATCCATTGCAGCTTCCAAGCGAGAGCACCTGCCCTTCAGCATAGTTGAACTTGGAGGACCAATTCTCAACGATCTTTTGAATGTCCTCTGGAAATGCCTCGAATAAGGATCCAAGATTTCTTTGCAATTGATGAAACCAGGTGGTTTGAATCTGCACAAAGTTCTTCAAACACGCCTCCATCAATTTGGCAGTGAGCGCATAGAGCTTCGGAAGCTCATCCTTGAGGGTTTCATTGAGGGCAATGAATTGTTCCCCTTGCTCCGTCGTCTTCTTGTCAGGTTTGTCCCCTCGGTCCTTTATGCTCTTGAAACGAACATAGTCCATTAGTCGCTTGTCGCGCTTCTTCATCACTCTCTGGGGACCATCGTGAAGCTTGAGTAGGGTGACCATCGGATCGATGACGCTTTTTCGGACCACCGCAAGCTGAATGATTGAAAGGCCGCCTGTTAGTAATGGAGATCGACAGGTTCAAACTCTTCCTAAGCATGATGTTGCACTTACATGGTCGGGTAAAGCCACCGTCATGATGGCCTGAACAGAAACTTTAAGCTCCCGCCATTTGCCTTCCAGCTCGACATAATTCGACTGCGCGACATCGACAAATCCTTCGATCGCAGCGACAAATTCGTTGAAACAATCCATTGAACTCTGGACCTCTTTTGTGTATGATTCTGCATCACGCATGACGAGCTGCAGCTGGAAGAAGTTATCTCCAAACTTCTGGGATAGGCTGTCGTATTCTTTATCTTCGAACAAGTCGATGAGTCCTACTTGCTGCTTCAGCTTCTCGGTGCGTCTGCCAAAAGCCTTGGACAAGCCGGTCCGAACATCAGACTCCTTGCGTTTACGTCCGACCACCTGACCCACCAGATCCGCACGCTTTTTCATTTCATTGATTCTGACAGAGATATTGGTAACCTCCTCGAAAGCAGTAATGAGAGCTGTCCGGTCAGGATGATCATTGGGTGTCGAGTCGAGAAGTTCAGACAGTAATAGAGGATACTTCAGAATCCTCTGTACGGGCTTCACCAGTAATGAGTCCAAATCCCATGCAGTTGTCAGATCGGAAGCCCAATCACGACACTCCTTGAGCCAGATCGCCACTTTCGGGTTTCGCTGAAGAGTTTGGAGCTTTCTATTAGCAGCGTCGTGATTCTTGAGATAATCCGCATAAACCTTCTCCATGTAGCCAATGTGTGCCACAAAAGCCTGTCCAATGAATGTCATTTGATCCTTCTCATGGTCCGAGAGGCCCATGTTGTCTGATTTGTCTTCGTTCCTTGAAGCTTGGCGATGTCGCGCACTGCGCTTGCTGCTCCATCTTTGCGACTTTGGCATTACATAGACACTTTTCGCGGCTTCTTTCAGGGCGTCTTGGAAAGCCATAGAAAACTGAACGACTTGGTCGGAATTTGCGAAGAGAACTTTGACGTCTTCGGAAGAGAGGTCCAAACATGAACTCGAGGTTCCCTTATATATATCGTCAACAACTTTCATATCACGACCAAAGGTGTATTCAGTATCAACGAGCTCCTTGATCACGTTTCGTCGCTTCTTCAGCCGCCGTTGTTCGGGCGAAGGCGACTGGGGTTTGGACTGGAGATGCTCAGAGCTTGAATGTGCCAGTGATGTAGCAGACGAGTGCAGCGTCTCCGGAGATAGCGTCGGTTCAAGCCGCTGCAGAGATGAATTTTCACTGCTCCCTGTGCTATTTATAGGGTCCAAAGGAGAGAATATCCCATTGATATAGGTGCTGAAACGCTGGTTTGCGATAGTGGCGGCTGAATCATATTGAGTGGGTGGCTGCGCGATGTCGGTTGCCGCTTGCCCATGATCAAGGATCGAGCTATGTTCATGGAAATGCGAGTCTTGAGGGACCTGGACGTTGATTGCCAGTCTTAGACGTTCTTCTGTCCCTTCCTGCGATGGATCCCGGGCGCTTGACGTGTCCAGCCGCGGCGTGGAAGCATTGTTTAGTCTAGACGCTGAATCGCTTCGTTCGCCTTGCGGAGTTGAACCATCCGCGGCAGCAACCTGCATCCAATCCATGATCGAAGGAGATGCATGCTCCCAGTCGTCCCGCATGACGAGACTGGCTGCATATCTGATCCGCTCAGAGGCAGGCATACCTGTGCTATGAGGGACCGAACTCGTGTCCTCAGACCCGTCGTCTTCCTTCGTTTGAACGGCTAGCTGTTGGGGCTCCGGAGAAGCACGTATAGCCGGCAAGGGGAGACCAAGCCCTCGGCCGTTAGCGATCTCTTGGATGTAGAGCTGACTGACTCGCTTGGAGTCCCAGCCCCCGAGCCTGGCTAAGCTAGGGGCACTAGTCAGTGTATAAAGATTGGCTTGTGGCACAGCCTCTGTCTTCAAGTCGTGTGATGATGTCTGTGTCACTGGATTCGCGGGCGGGTAACCAGTCTCAGATCGAGTACAGGACGACGCAGAACATGAATGAGTTGCAAACTCACTCCCATCAGCGGAATGGCGAGGTGGTGGGATGTCATCAACACTGCGCCCGCACTGTTCGTCTGTAGAATGCTGGTTGTGGAGGGATGATGACCAAGAACTAATACTCCATCGGTGGGACATCTCGTTGTCTGTTGTTTCATGTTGCGTATAGAGATCGCACGGCTCTTGATTTTCGCTGCTGTCTGTATGGTCATCGAAGCCCAGCGCATCCCGTAGCATGATGGGCACCGACTCTTTGTCGTCAGCCTCAGAGAGGCTACAATCTTGTTCATCGCATGATGAACTGCTGGAGCTCGACTCGGGTATGTGCATGATTTGAGTCAACAATGCTCGATGCGAAGCATGTTTATTTTGCATCAGGTCGACTTGTGGTTCTATGTCGAAAGCGGTGACATGTGTCTCATTGGATCCCGAGGTTGAAGCAGACACGGGAGCTCCGTGTGCATCGCAGTCACTCTCCAGCTCAGCAGCAATAACAGGCTGGTGCCCTAATGTTGGAGAATCCATGGTTGCATGCGAATCAAAGGTTTCAGTTTGCTTCCCCTGCAAGACCACATCTGTATCGACATATAATTGGGGTACCGTCCGCGTTTCTTCGGGGTCTTGCTCCAGGTTTAACTGCTCGTGACCTACACCCGCTGCTCCGTCTGCGACAGGAAGGTCATCCTTCATGGGCGCAGAGTCACCAAAGTCTTGCTGCTTAGCCTGCACTGCTTCAAGTTCAGCGGCGTCGGTGCCTTTCGTGTCTTCCAATTCCTTATTTCGACGTCGAATCTCGGCCGCTTTCTCCTCCTTTCTCTCATTCTCCTGTACCGTGCGATTGAATGCTTGTTGGATTCTTTCACGTCGGGTCGCAAAGTCAACATTGCCCAACTCTGGCAATCGGCGATCCCGAGGTCGCGAATTCCTAGACTCTCGGTCACGGTTAATCTGCCTCTGAAAGTTCGACACGGTTTCGACGACTCTCGATCGTGGAGTTTGGAGGGTAGTATGTGATACTGGTTGCCGAGGTCGGGAGCTCCGGAGAGGTGGCGATTTGGCTGGCGGAGGCGCGGCTATGTAAGCTTCCAAGAGACCACTGCTCTCGGGGATTTGACGACGGGACCGGGCATGAGTGCGTGGTGGTGTTATCAGGACGTGATGATCATTGTGTGACGTGTCACGCTGTGCTTTAGGCGACGGTTTTGGAAGGCGGCTAGTGCCTTTCGGTGGCAGGGGAACTCGAACCGTCGAATGACTTCCGGACCCCGTAAAACCGGTCCTCGAGGGGTTGGAAGACTCGTCTGAATCCGATGTTGAATGAAGGCGGTGAGATGAAATCGGAATGCGAGATTTAGCGTTTGAATGTTCTTGAAATGTTTGAGAACCGGACTGCAAGGGGGCGGGAACAGCCATGTGGAAATCAGAAGGGTGCACCGCCGTTTCCACCGACCAAGTCCCGACGAAATCGCTTTGTGTTCTTCTGTGATTGTTCGGACTGCTGCCTGTGCTCACTTCTTCCAAGGATGGGGTACGTCCAAGGTACCATGCGGTGGGTGTTAGTGGTGTTGGACCGGATGAATGGTCTAGGTGGTCTAGATGGTCTAAGAAAGCGGGACTTGAGCTGAGAATATTCCCCTCAGACCCGCGACGACGCGAAGCAGGGTACTCAGCGCCCAGAAACCCCGTGTCGACACTGAGTTTCTCGCCGAAGAAGATTGCACGTCGTGAATCTCTATCTGAATTGCGGTTGTTCAGGATATTCCCGCCCAGGTCAATTGGTCGAAGCGGTAGAGAAACCGGATCCGACGTGTCTTCACCAAAGGTATTTAGGGAATGCCAGCGAGGAAGCTCTTGTGCATTGGCCGTGTCGTGAGCCTCACGCGAACGAGGAAGCGCTCCCGACCGGTGTGATCCTCCTATTGGGCTGGTGGGACTAGCAGCCCTCGACGGCTCCCGAGATCCAGCTGTGAGTGACGAAGGAACGGGGAGAACCTGGTCGCTATTGTTATTGAACTTGTTGATCAGGTCTTTAAATGATGTCTGCCTGGCCCTGGTCGTCGAGGCCCGCGCGGAGGAGCCCCAAGCGGAGTTACCACCAACGCCCTTATACGACGAGTCCGAAAATGAACGACCCTGACCCGCACCCCCGCTGGGGGACTCAATCGAATGTATTGGTACGGAGGAAACACGCTGGAATAGATGGGGACGCTGCTCTGCGGTTACGTCACTCTGGTCTTCGCCCACAGCACCCCCATTCACAGTATCATTGCCCGTGGGCAGTTGCGCTCGATAGAAGTCGTCAGGGTCAGGCGAAGATCGGCCAGAATTGTCCTTATGATCGTCGGAGGGAAGGGTTGCAGGTAGGGAGTAAGGTTGCAGGCTTGTGAAACTCGGTTCAGTGGGATACGTTTTACCCGACAGAGGAGAGAAGGAGGGCGCGGCTAGGGAGACGTGGTAAGGGTCGTTTGACAGGGAACCGTAATAGGAATTGTGAATATCGTGGGTGTTTGAGGAAGATAGCCGCGGGCTGACGTCCAAGAGCCGGGAAGCGTGCTCAACATCACTCCCGGACATCTTGCATCCTTCAGGCAGAGAGTCAGCGGATTGTCCTCCTTCGACTCTGCCCTCTTCCCAAAGAGAGGTGGGCAAGGGAGGAGGCTGGATGAGAAAAAAAATCAATGCGAAAAGAAAGGAGCAAGTACCCAATAGAAGATTTGGTTAGGGAGGGGTGGGTGTTTTCCAAGTCAAAGGTACTAATCTCTTGATGCGTTGTTCGCCGCTGGTAGGCCACCGATGAGGTTGCAGGTTAACCGGGCCAGAACTATAAGGCAATCATCACCGGGTAGTACCACCCGAGCACGGCGTCATATTTGAGACGAGTTGAGACCACCAAGCCAGAGAGGGACGATTCGAAAGCCGTACCCCCGAAGACCGGAAGATTTGTCAAGCTGCTGGACTCAAAATAGAAGCGGGGACTGAAGGAACAACAGACTGCGAGACAGCCGTCTGTCAGCAATGACCCCCAGGTGGATAAAGGGCGACAGAGAGACAACCAACAACAGCAACAATTCTTGTTGGGTCAGACGACGGGCGGAACAAACGTTTGCACGGCGTCGAGCAGGGGTGAGGGGTGAGGGGATGTAGAGGAGGTAGGTTGGTGGTAATGGGTGATGGTTGATGGAAGCAAGAGAAAGAAGAGGGTGTGGGAAGACGTAACAAGCGGGCCGAGAGGGGAGGGGTTTGTTGAGGTCAAAGTGGCAGGGCAGGGTAAGACCGTAGTCAAATAAAAAAGAGAAGAAACAAGCCATTCACTGATTGATTCATTCTTGGATGGATGACGAACAGCAACCAAACGGTACCCATCAAGTAATCGATAGGAAAAGCCCAGACCCAGTGTATCCAGTCAGTCCAGTGTCGGGTTGCTTCCTATCGATTGGGAAGGGCTGCAGGTGGGCCGACTACTTTCAGATGCCCCGTTTGATGGATTGGAAGGGTGTGTGTGTGTGCTCCCTCTAGTATTTGTTTTTCTTTTTCCTTTTCCTTTTATTTCTTTTATTTCTGTTTCCGGAATTTCTTCTTTGATTTTGTTAGGGTAAGGGGACTGGAAGAATTACAGATTACTGGATGCGTCGGTAATTTTTTGGTACTGGGGAGCGACTACCTAGTAACTTACTAGTGACGGCAAGAATCGACCTTGGGTTTGAGAGTGGGTGCGGAGAAGGTGGATAATCAGGAGTAAAAAGCGAGGGGAATCCACCCAAGGAATTGACCAGAACTCTGAGACGAAAGGGTGACGGGTGTGCAGAGGGCAGAGGGGGTAAAGGAAAAAAAAAAAAGAACCCCTCCCCCTGCCGACGCCCCCCATTCTAGAACTAGTCGACGACAACCAATATAGAAATTGTATGATAATAGCAATGTACAATTTTAACCCGACCGAGGGCCCCTAAAAAAGAGACTTTCTCTTGACATCCTCCTAGAGCGCCAGAGTTTGAAGACAAAAAGAGATCCACAGACAAGGCCATGGAAGGACTGGATGAAAGAGCAAGAACCGTGAGGCTATCTAAGAGGCTAGTAATTAGGTACTAGGTATCTACCTATCTACTCCGTACTGAGTTAATCAGTACTAGTCAGGTATGTACTGTACTAATCCCTACCTCGCCCGTCTGCTCAGCCTTCAGCTCAGCCTTCAAAAATCTGTAACTACAGTCATAATACACATCCTCTCCGGGTGTCTCGCCCTGCAGAAGTTCATCCCAGATTGAAGGGGCAACGTGTGGCCGACTAGAGAAGAAGTTTCGATGAGTCGATTTGCGAACACCTCCACGGGTCCAGTGGCGGAATCTCTGTGCGCACTTCGATTTGATAGGTAGGCTGGTATCTGCCTGACCACCGGAAGATGATGGGATAGTGCTGGAGAGAATTCCGCAGATATTTTAGTAGACGAGACAGAATTCGATTGATCTGCTATGGCTGGAAGCGAGCATGGAAGCCATAAAGAAGTCGGCACATGAACTCTATTGCCTTCCATTGGAGACACAAGCGTTAGTGGTGTTAGTCGGATCGGGACTCGTCGTCCCTTCGGGCGTTCCATGGAACACTTTCCCCGCTGAGCTTTGTTCGCTGTGGCGCCTATTCTTCAAAGGGCTGGATGAACTACTATCGATCTGCCTCGACCAAAACTCCTCAAGATTGGCATACTTGAGGTATGTGCGAAGACCATCTCGTCCATACGTCTATCTTTGTGCATATATATCTTTTCCCGGTTACGTTCGGGAGAGCTTACTCCAACTTGACGTACAAAGAAGATAAGGGTCCTAAATTTCTTGTGCTGAGTCGATACGGCAATATACCATAGCTAGCCTAGTATTCATTCTCTCCCATTTCTGCAGGATTCGAGCAAATGACTCGTACAACATGGTTCTTAGGATCTCCGCGTCTAGTTTCTTGGATTGTCAGGTCTTTAACAAGCAATACAATTCACCGATTTCTTTCTATGTGCGTTATAACCCTGCATAGTATATTTCACTATACATCAAAGGTTCCAGATTCCGGAGCTTGGCTCTTATGAATTTCTCTTTTCAGTCGAAGCAGGAGGACAATGCCATCGGCGATCGACTCCTATTTCCGAGCCTCGCAAGCTGTAGTCGATTTCGCAACACGGTACCGCTTCATGCTGCGGCTTTCGCCTGTCTTAAATGACAGTAACATGGCGCAAGGGAGAGATGGGTCCATTTCGACAGTGGCCATGAACGCAAGCAGAACTGCCCCAGTAGGTTATTATCACGGTCGCACAGCAAATGTCTGGACGAGATAAGTGAAAGGTGGCACACGGGGCACCAGCAATTCCACTCCGTACTACCCCAGTCTACTAGTATCCTACGTAGACAGATTTTACCTAAGGTCAGCCATGCAGAACGATCGTAGTGCCAATTGGGGGCTGCCGATGCCCAGGTATTCACTGTACTCCGTGTACTACTAGTCTTGATTCTATAATTCGAGCTAGTCTGCAGGCAATGAGGCATACCAGATCACTCGTGTTCTACTTACCCTATACATATACTCATACCACGCCAAAAGATTGCCGTATCCTATATCAAACAGCTTGTGACGGGAATACCAAGAAGACTCTTTTAAGGTGCTCACCAATGGTAGAACGATCACTTTCATTTGCAGAGTGCATCTGCACCAACTCAGCGTCCTCTTCGGACAATTTCATCAGCCTCCAGGATGTCCGGAGAACAGGCTTGACGTACTGTACCTGACTGGATCCACTTGAGCATGTTCGGTCTTAGACGATTTGTGATTCGGAGTGGGTAACATGATGCCGGGTGACGATGTTAAATATCTTACTGGCTGGTCAGCCTCTATTCGGGCTCGTCAAGGATATACGGAGCAGAGACAGAACAATAATGAGATCCCTGTCTCCTACAGCCCAGGATACCCCCGGAGGCACACCGCTTCTCTTTGACGATGGTCCGTTGGCCTGTCTTCTTTGCAGTTAAGAAAATGTCCTATAGATACGGAGTAGATGTATTTGCTTTCCCAGGACGAATCTCAGGGCTGTGATCATTCTTTCTCCTCCCAGGAAGCAGACATAGATAGTGGGCAGATACACCATAAACCCCCAGCATTTTGCCAATCTCGTTCAAACAACACCCAAACACCTGCTAAGGGGAGCATATTGAAGCGCGAGGCTGACGTTGTGGGGACGCAATGCGGCAATCTGTTTTTCCTTGCTACGTAGGCCGCTGCTAAAAGCCTAGCGCGGCGACCTTTCTAGACCACCGTCGTTCCAAGGATCTGGCACAGCCGACCATCCTTGTCCGTGCGAGCACCATGGCTATGATTATTACTACGTGCGATATTTGGGGTCATTATTGCCGGACGACAACCTCATTGTGATACTATTATTATTGGTGACTGGCCCCATCTCTTTCCGGAGCCTTGATCTCCTGGTCCATTCAGGGGAGGGTCCAATTCCCCATGCTTATAATCCTGTCACTCGTGGCTTCTGCTTAGTGAAACAAAAGCGGCGGTAAAATAAGATGAAGACCAAACCCCCGTGGCTTTGTCCTCAATTGACCACACACTCAAACGTAGTAAATCCTTTGGGAAAAAAAGGTAGACAGATCAACATCATCATCATGCAGCAGACAGGTGCTACTTCCGCTAAGCTTGAAGGATGGTCTGCTCCGAGCATTTTCAAGCTCAAAAAAGAGTACGTATGTACATGTACAAAGGGAGTTCAATCAATAATGACTGTTAAGTAATCACTAGCCACCCGCCGGCCCGCCGGATGTCGCTCTCTTGCATCCGCAACCCTTTTGACAGACACCTGCAAATGCTGTCTGCAAGAGACAGCTTCCAGTTGAGATACATCAATATTCCAACTTTGCGAAACAGATAGCAGCAACATGTGCTGCTGACTGCTGTCTTTCACCATAGGAGTCAATGCCGACGACGAGTATGCTCTCTCGTGTGCAACTATTTCGCGGTTAGGCCTGTAGGGGCAGAGATCGGCAGTCGCTTGAAAAGGTTTTTATGGTTACCGTTAGCTAGCGAGGCATCTGAAGCAAGCATCCTATTACCAATCTAATACATCGTGACTGGATCTTACTTCACTTCCGGAAGTGCTGTTCAACAAGACACACGGTGTCGTGTGTACCGAGGATTACCCTCGGTGCCTCTCATCGCCCCCCTAAAGGTGACGGGTCGGCAGTTTCGAGCCATACATGGGATACTCGATCATTTACTGTCTTTCTTCTTTTCCTCTTCTTGTCTTTTTCTAAGGATCTGCGCCCCTGGCACCCACTGGGCTAGGACTTACTGAGCAGAATTTGGACATATCGCAGACCGAACAAGGTTCATGTAGACAATAGGTGATCGCCCCAGCACCCTAAATCTGATAGAGTTCGCAGGCTGCAGGATCGCACTGTGTTCCAGACGGGGGAGCTCGCTTCGAACAATACGGTAGGTGCCCGGAAGGTTCCCCCTTCCCTTCCTTCTCCTTCCTGCTACAGGCACTTTCTTCCTTCCCCAGCTCGGGTGCCCATCAATAATTGAACCAGCGAAGACATGTTCCATTGGGGAATAGCTAACGTCGAAGAGTGGAGGGGGAGGGGAGGGGGTTCTTTTGTCTCACTGTAAAACACCACCTCACCTCATCTCTGTTCGATGGCCCAAAACGGACTAGCTCCCATTGATCGCCAAACTGGGGAGAAAAAAAGGGACCGCAAGGCTGTGTGGCCTTCCCTTAGTTTAGTCAACTTAGTACTCGTTAGTTAGTAACGATGGAGTAACTAACTAAGTGGTACTCCGTACTTGACTGTCTGTCTATTCCTGTATACGAAAGGACGTTATCCCGAAATGGGGTGATGCTGCGCTTGGTCGGAAAAACTGTTCTTAAACTTGGGACAGACAGCCTGCCCAGTGTGCCTCTTATCTTTCTTGATTGGCTTGGTTTCCACGCGATCCAGGAGTAGCGCGTCCTGGCGCGTCCCGAGTCCCCAGTCACTCATCCGCGCGCTTCCTCTTCTCCGCCAAGAACTATCTACTTACATTGGTTGACTGGGTCAGCTACATCCATCATAGTTCGTCCCCCGGCAAAGGCGCCGGGTGATCTGCCTGTCGTCCAAGTGAAGCTGAGGAGTGATTGGATCTTGTCTCCTTTCATATGGGGAAAAAGAGAAAGAGGCCCGTGAAGGGCAAGCATGCGCAAGGCCATTCGTCGCAGACTCGCACCACTGCGGCCTCCACCGGTTTCAGGAATCAAAGTGGCTTTGCTTCTGACCACGCGACCAGACTCACGCACCCGGTAATATCGCTTTACTACCAGGAGGTGGTCACTTTGAGACAGTTCCTCCTGCGCCAAATACCATCAGCCTCACGGTCCCGCCGTCGAAAAATCGCATCGGTCCGAACGGATCTTGAACAAGGCGCCAATGACCCGTGCTCGGATTCACAGCGAGAACTAGCTATTCTCCTTGATTCCACTTTGGTGGGAATCACGCAAGACCCATCCCCTGCCCGTGATCAGGAACGAAGCCAAGAGCTGGCTGCGTTACGCAAATCTCAACCCAAGTCTCAACTAGCGAGCACAGACACTGGTCCGCCATGTGCACAAGCAGAGGTATGACTCTCACACGAGTCTGTCATCTTTCATCCCATCAGCGCTGTATCTGCTTGCGTCCTAGCTTCGTACAGATCACTCCCTTGTGAATGATACTGGGCATTAAATGAATATGCTCACAGAAAAGCTGACTTGATTCTGTAGCTTGTGGACCGTGCTATAGCATTGATCTGGAAGCCATTTCTCTCTGAGTCCAAGAAAAGGCCGCATCACCTTCTGACTCGGGGATTTCGAAATGTTGTTGAGACGCACTTCTCGAATGAAAATGTTCAGAAGCTCAAAAGTGCCCCTTGGACGGAGGTTTTGGGATTGTTGGGCAACAATGGGGAAGTCATTATGCTGTATCTCTTGTGCGATTGTGGGATTTTCACAGCCTTGGACTCACGCAAAGGCATATACCACCAGATCTGCGGTATGTGCTCCTCATCGAGTCACATGGAGGTGATACACGACTGATCAAATGAGCTAGGATATTCTCTTGAGAAACTTGATCCCATCAACACGAAGCCACAGCAGATATCCTTAAACTCAAATTGTTCCACCACTGGCAAAGGATCCGTGGCGATTAAGGATGGCCAGCAGATGACGGCAAATTGCTGTTCGGAAAGCCAGTCGAACTGGCGGACGCCGAGTGCCATTGTTTTCAATCGTCACCGCATGCTTTACGCTTCGCCCATGCCTGTCACCAAAGGAAAATCAAAATTGGGCCTAGGAAATCGTCAGTAAGCCACAAAGTCCTTCCTCGCTTTCATTATACTCATAAATGGTGTAGATGTTCTCAACCGTTATTCCTCGTCCATCTCGCAGTCCAAGACCGTGCACGTCATGCAACACATTTTCCCCTTGCAGTTTGCACTGACAAACGTTTTCAAACCTGACCCGGAGAACGACTTGAAGTTTTCATCACGTGAAGATGAGATCGCAGCGAAATCAAAGAAGCGGAAACGATCTTCCACAGACTCTGAGCATCAGATCACGAACAATGAACGAGTCCAGCCGACGAAAATCCCAAAGCGCCTTCGAGGACAGGCGTTGGAGCTGGTTCGACAATTACTAAATCGTCATAAACGCTGCCCGTACGGATACTTGTTGAACTACTACTGTTCTTCCGAGGTAGGTGTAACTAGCGATCCTACAGTTTATAAAACAAGCTAAGAATCTAGCGTGCTGGTCCATGGAAACTCGGCCCACGGGACTCCCAATCGAGCGCTGAATTGAACCCCCCGGCGTCCGAGAAGCTGACAACCCAGGAACGAGGACTCGAAAGATATGCATTGAATGGGAGTGTCTCTACTTCGGAAGGTCAGAAAGAGCATGATCATATCGAAAGACCCGCGTTTGTCGCGGGGGAGCCGGCGACCAAATCAGCAACTGTATTGAAGCCCAGTTTGACGGACTATGCGACCCCGACCTCTTCCATCTCGGCCTATTGTCAAGCCGCTATCCGTAAATTAATTCCACCACAATTCTTCGGCGCCGGACAGAACAGAATTCACAACCAGAGTGTAATTTTCAAGAACGTTGACAGGTTTGTTCGTATGCGACGGTACGAAAACATGTCCCTCCAGGAAGTGTGCAAGGGCGTTAAGGTTTGTTTGCACAAACTCAAGATCGACATCGTGTCATGCATGCTAACGGGCCGATTATTGTTTGCAGATATCTTGCATATCCTGGCTCGGTCCCGCTGCTGGCCGCGATCAACTTGTCGATCCATCACATCATAAGCTTTCGCTCACCGACCTGCAGAAGCGCACGGAACTCTTTCATGAGTTTATGTACTACTTATTCGAATTCATTCTCATCCCCATGATTCGTGCAGCCTTTTATGTCACCGAATCTCAGTGCCACCGAAACCGGTTGTTCTATTTCCGACACGATGTCTGGCGCACCTTGACCGAGCAGCCGATAGATGAACTGCAGGCTTCTATGTTCGAAGAATTGAAGCCGGAAGAAGCCCAACGGGTGCTAGGTCAGAGGACTCTGGGGTATGGATCGTTACGCCTTCTACCAAAAGCCACTGGTATTCGTCCCATCGTGAATCTCAAACGACGGATGCCATCATCGAAACGCACTGTGAATTCCACGGTCGGTCCCATCCTCAGTGTGCTGAACTACGAGAAGATGCACAATCCAGCTCATTTAGGTTCGTGCCTAAATTCGGTTGGAGAGTTGCACTCTCGGCTGAAGAGGTTCAAGAGGAACCTACTCGCGCGACAGCCGGTGGCTGTAGGTCCATTGTCTTTACCTCGGCTGTACTTCGTCAAAGTCGACATCCAGTCTTGCTTTGACACTATTCCACAACAAAGTATGGTTCGCCTCGTCGACAAAGTGGTTTCTGCAGACGCATATCATTTTACAAAGTACGTCGAGATGAAGCCGGCAGACGAGTTTAACAATATGTGGCCGCTTCATGGGCAGCGGCAAAGCCGGGCCTGGAAGAGATGGGTGGGTAGAGCTGCTCCAACAAAGAGTCCCCAGCATTTGGAAGAATTAGCCAGCAGAGGAGGCACGAGCCAACGAAGGAATACTGTCTTTGTGGATACATTCTGGCAATGGGAGAAGCATTCCGATGATCTACTTGACCTTCTTGAAGAGCATGTGAGGAACAACATGGTCAAGTTCGGAGAGCGCTTCTTCCGCCAGCGCAACGGTATTCCCCAGGGCTCGGTCCTCTCCAGTCTGCTGTGTAATCTTTTCTACGCGGAGATGGAACGGGAGGTGCTGGAATTCCTCCGGTCCGACAATACTCTGCTTCTTCGCTTGATCGATGACTTTTTACTCATTACGTCAGACCTCGCCCAAGCCAAGCGCTTCCTCCAGGTGATGATCCGGGGCCAGCCAGCGTATGGGATCTCCGTAAACCCAGCCAAGAGTCTGGTCAACTTCTCCGTCCAAGTGGATGGCGCGCACATCCCCCGCATCGTAGACGCTAGGTTGTTTCCTTACTGCGGTAGTCTGATCGACTCCCGTACTCTAGAACTACACAAGGACCACGATCGGATTCTCGACGGGGGCGAATCGGTCGCGGCGAGCCTGGCCAACTCCTTGACCGTGGAATCGACGCGAACTCCAGCTCGCTCACTGCATCGCAAATTACTCACGTCTTTCAAGGCGCTCATGCACCCGATGTATCTTGATACTCAACACAACTCGGTCGAGGTCGCACTGGCGAATCTGTATGCGAGCTTTGTCATCTCGGGCATGCGGTTGTACCGGTACACGCGCTCCCTGTCCGGACGAGCACATCCTGCACCAGGGGTCGTAGTTCGGATCATCCGTGATCTTGTCTATCTTGCCAACCGTTTGATTCTGAGCCGTCGACAAGAAAAGGCCAACTCCTCGGCCGCGATATGTTCTGCGCAACCGGCCGAGGTCGAGTATTTGGCGGCGGCAGCCTTCCAAGCCGTCCTTGGCCGCAAGCAGACGCGGTACGTAGCTGTCCTGCGCTGGCTGCAGGCAATTTTACGCGAGACCCGTCCCAAATCCACGGCCACCGCTGCTCGTCTGGCCCTAGTGGTGCGCCGCGGCAATGCCGTCTATGACAAGTGGAAGTTCTGATAGACTCCCGGGAGGCGTTTCCTTGGCACCGGCTTTGGCTGAGCGACCGTTTGGTTTTTACCTTGCCTTAGCTTGTACTTGTACCTGGGGTACGAAAATAACGTGGGCTGGTTGGATCGGAGATTGACTGGAAACGGGCTAGTATCAATAATCCTAGTCTGGGATCTTGTTTGTGTGAACAGGATCAGACCAAGAACGGTGATGTAATTAACATTAAGATCATGGTTCGTGTTGTGCGAGAACCGGTTCGGAGGGGAGGAGGGCTCTAACTTAGTGACGACAAGATTACTACAGCGACGATTACTACAGCGACGATTACTACAGCGACGGAAGCAGGAAATCCGGGTCATCCGCCAGCAGGAAAAGAGTGGTCCGTTGATCGGCAATCTCGACCGGTCCGTGAGTGTGTGAGATCTCATGGATGTCTGAGATCGACTGGTTGAATGTGTGTGTGTGTGTGCGCTGTCCGTGGACGGAGATATGGAGCACCCCCCCCCCCCCAGCAGATCCGATCGCAGCGAAGGATTGACCCAAAGTACTCAGTCAGAAGTCTAAGACACAATAAGGTTGCATTGTTGATTATTATGATTGTTCTTCTAGATGACAGTTCCGCTTGTTCTAGTGTGGTGTGGTGGTGGTGGTGGTGGTGGGTGTGGGTGTGGGATGTAACCGTAGTGGGTGGTGGTGCGAGTCCTCGAGTATTATTATTAGTTAATAACCAATCTTCAATTATTTTCTGTTTTGCTTTCGTTTAACAACTCATTTGCAACTACCGCAAGCGTGGACTACCCAAGACGGGTTTAGGGTGTGGCTCCAAGCCGGGTCGGAGCTACTTTTTGCTTTGGGGAGTGGAGAATTATTCCTCTCGAGTACTGAGGATTCAGGTACAGTACCACAAACCCCCCTCCACCGAGGTCAGTGGCGGCCCACCTCCGAAAGCTGCTCGTTCTACTTACTCAGTAGTACCACCGGTACCCCGGTACGTACCTGGCAATCCTCAGGCTACAACCCACGGAACCTCTACCAAAGGGACGAGGATTGACTGGGTCAGGGGTGAACTAAGAGAGGAAGAAAAAAAAACAGAAGGAATGGGGTTTATGATCACTTACAGGCAAAGAAAACAAAACAAAATAAAGAGGGAAGAAGAAGAAACAAAAAAGAAAGGAAAGGGGGAGGCAAATTTCGGATCGAAGGTTCCCAGGATCGATCTGGAGTGGCAGCCCTGAGCAATTGTTACCCTCCCCGGGTTCGTCTGGAGAGTAGCAGCAGCAGCAGCAGCAGCAGCAGCACCTCCTCGCAGCCCAGCGATCTTCCAGTCGATCTCGTCTCGGCTGTGGCGGTGCGTTGCATCTCTTAACTATGAGTATTTGCCTCGGGGGAGTTCCTCACTTCCTCCTCCTCCTGGCGGGGGGGCCGGTTTCGACCATCTTATCATGAGGTGCCCTCACGTCGAACCACTTATTGATACTACTCAGTACAATGGTTCAGAATCTAGAAATTTAGAAACCACTACGTTTCATTGGATCACCCGAATTCGTCGTCCTTCCAGAAAAGCTAATCTCGTTTGTCTGTATCTGGGAAATCACCAGTGGTGTAAGTTAACTGTGAGAGCCGGTAATCTTCTGGTAAAATCATGAAAATGAAAGAGATACTACTAGTAGAGAGAGAGAGGGGCGGCATTACCTGGAACTCATCTTACCGGAAGCCAGCCAATGAAGCTTTTGAGGTGGGAAATGGTATCGCTGGGGCTTCATTTGGTGCGGTGTTAGCGGATTGGCCAGACCGTCGTCGACAATGACAGTGGACACTGCCGACAATTGAACTAGAGAGTTAATAGTCTAGTGTTTAGTTTAGTTAGCAGGTGGCAGCAGCCTGGCTTACCTCCTGGGGCACACTGGGGCGTAGATAAAGAGGAAATCGAGGGATTGAGATGGCCTGAGGCTCTCTATTGTGAGATGCAGTACAGATTCAGTACAGTACTGTACACCCTGCTGCTAACTATCCTTACCGACTTGGTACAGTACTAAGTGCTCTCTTACTGAACGACTGCGCGCAGTAGGAGCAGCCTGATAGTGTAACCCTGTTAACTTACGAGTACTCCGTACTCTTTCCCAGTAAGGCTCCCCCTCCGTACGTATGTGTATTACCACCTAATCCACTCTCTCCCTCCAATCCCTCCCTCCTCTCTCTCTCTCTCCCTCCGTTCTCCTCCTCCTCCACTCTCCATCACCGAATGCAGCAAGTTCATCATTTCCCCGTCACTTTAGTGTAGTTCCATTCATTCGTTCTTCCTTCTCCTCTTCCCCTTCTCCTTCTTCTGTTCCCGCTTTGTCCAAGTCTTTATTCCCGTTATCATTTCCTTCTTCCTCTTGTCTTTCTTTCCTCCTTCCATCTATTCATCTATTATTCCTTTCGTTTCCCTGCATTCCTGTCTTTCGCTTGTCAAGTCAATCGTTGAACAGTACTCACCCCGTACAGTACATACATACTCACTCTCCTTCTCTCTATTCCTTCGTTCTCGAAATTCGGTATCTCCCTACAGTCGATGGTTGGTACCTTTCCCGTCTCCTTTTCTCATCCCTCCCCTCCCCTGCTGTTGCGGCCCCCAATGCGCTCATTCTTGCCAATTCACGCCTGATCTCCCTGTCCAGCTCTTCTTGAATTGACCCACCCCCGGAATATTTCAGCCTGGTCCAACGGGCGCGACTGCCGTTCGACTTCACTCTTCGTGTATATCAGATCAACCCTGCGACGTCGAACGCATCATCATTTAAACATTTTTTGCTCTGATTGGGTCAACGCTCGCGGCGCGATCGGAACCCGGCGCAGTCAATTCTTTGTTTATATCGACACCGACCTCATTCGTCTTTTTAGAAGTCTATTATCGGGTTCGTTTTTCCCACTGCTGGAGCGTGTCGTCTGAAAGTCGAACCACTGTCCGCGATGACGACCATCTGCTCGACTCCAAATTCTCCGCCCGATCTGACCGGGTCCAAATCCTCCAAGTCTTCCTCCTTTCGTTCTTCCTCCCAACATTCCGGCCCCGAGGCTCTTTTCACCGATATCGCCAACTTCGAAGAAGTCGACCTCCAAGACGAAGCGCACATCGCCTATATGGACACTAAGGTCCCTTTTAGTCGGGCGGGCACTATCACGCAGACTTTCCCAGCTAGGATGCAGGCCAAGTCCGCTGTAGTTACGACCCGCGACTTGACCGCCACGAAACCGAGTAAATTGACGGGACAGACTAATGGCACCCTGACCCAGCCGGGCCGCGGCGGACACAACACCAAGACCGGAACTCAGCGGGATCCTACTGCGAATAAGCATGCACCACTTCAAGTGTCTAAGCCCCGTCGATCGCGATCGAATTCGCCTTTGCGACCCACTTTGAGCTTAGGATCCTCACCTTCCACACACAGCTTGTCTCTGGCTCCCGCTGCTCCCCGGACACTCAACCGCAAGCCATCCTGGCAGCGCACTCGCAGAACGCTCAAGGATCTGGAGGAGGAATACCACGATTCTGATGATGACTTGCCCGAAGATGCCAGTCTCTGGAACGTTCCCATCTCTCCCCGACCGATGCAAGATCGAGCCCCTTCCCGGAGTACAAGTCCAAACGGCCGCAGCCCGGGACCCCGGCCATTGCCTCTGTCACATTCCGTCTCAGATGTGACCCTTCCAAAGTCCCCATCGGGCTCGCGATCCCCTACGTCACGGAAGGCTCGCTCCAAGCCACGGTCCAGCTCTGCCGGGCCGGAACGAGGCCAGATTTCTCCTCGCAATCCGCGAACCTACTCGTATAACAACATGATGTCGGACCTGTCGGAAGAGGCGCGGATCATCACTGAGGCGCTGGAGTTTCATGCTGACGAGCGAGAGCGTCGGCGTGGAGAGACTTTGCAGAGCGGGCTGTCTTCTTTGAGGTCTAGCACGGACTCCAAGCAGGGCTCAAAGACACCGATTGAGCTGCCACCGTTGCAGAAGTCGAATATCATGATTGACCCGTTGCCTATCAGCAAGGAGAAAGAAAAGGTGCTGAGTCGGACACGGCCAAGCTGGCTGCCGCCGAAGGATCCTTTGGAGGAAAAGCGGCATCTGAAGGAGTACAAGAAGATGATGGCACAGTCTCGGGAAGCAGGCAAGTTTGCGTCCAAGGCTAGCTTCGACAGGCCACTAACATTTGGTACAGACAAACGTCGAGCTGCCAAAGTCGCTTCCGAGAAATGCGAGAAGGACAATACTCGGGAAACCCTGCAACAAATTTGGGACGAGTACGTCTATCCAAACTGGGATAACGTCATTCAGGAGCCGCGCACGCGGGAGCTCTGGTGGCGCGGTGTGCCGCCGCGACTTCGGGGATCGACCTGGCAGCGGGCCATCGGCAATGAGCTGGCTCTCTCCGACGAAACGTACAAGAAGGCGTTGCAACGGGCCAAGGACGTGCGTGCCCGTCCGGACAGTGATACTGGGGAAAGCAACAAGCGAATGCGGGAGTGGTTCGCGACTATCGAGCAGGACGTGTCTAAGGCTTTCCCGGATTTGAAGCTATTTCAACCTGGTGGTCCACTTCGCGAGACGTTGATCGACGTTTTGGAGGCCTACTCGATGTATCGGAGCGATGTTGGATACATCACTGGACTGCATACCATTGCGGCCCTACTGGTCCTCCAGTTCCCGTCTCCGTCCTCCGCGTTCCTCGCTATGGCCAATGCGCTAAACCGCCCTCTTCCTGTTGCCTTTTTGACACTCGACCGCGGGGCTATCGGTCGGACATATTCGCTAGCGTCCGCGACGCTTAAATACAAGTTCCCACGTCTTTCAACGCACCTCTACGAGACACTCCGTCTCAGCGATGAGGAAATCTGGGAACCGATGTTCCGCTCCCTCCTGACAAACGGGCTGGACTTGGAGCGTCTCAGCCGAGTCTGGGACTGCTGGGTATTCGAAGGAGATCGGATCATGATTCGCGCGGCAGTTGCGACTCTGGGCAGCTTGCAGCTGCAGCTGTTTGGCTTCACCAAACCCGATGACCAGAGTCGACGGTCGGTGCAGGGGATCCTGAGCTGGGGACCGCGTCAGGCGGGGACCACCAGTAGCACAGAGCAACGCCACAGTGCACCGGCAGCTCCTATGCCGGCAGGATTTGGTGGTGGAGGTCTAGCATCTTCCGGGGTTGGTGACTACTGGCGACTCTCCTCGGCAGGCGACGAGGATGGATTTATGAGCGAGGTGAGAGAAGCAGGGAAGGTTCGGTGATTACTTCCATTCGTTTCTCATTTCTTATTCTTGAATATAATTCTGCTGCAGCGGTTACAATATTGGCTGCAACTGTTAATAGGATGGACTGGTCTGTCTTTAGTTCAGCGGGTAGTAAATCAAACTCGCTGTGAATACATAGGAACTGTTGTTTCGTTGGGCTTTTTTTTTCTTGTGACCTGGCCAGTTCACTAGCTGGGTAGCTGTAGATGATACAGATAAAGGGCCGTTCCTGAATGTACTCAGCAGTAAGGTAAGGTGAGATCAACAGGGACCGATGGTTAGTGATCCGATCGTATACTTTTTTCACCTTTACCATCACCATGACTTCATCCGCGCCGGCGCCGGAAACGTCATACTGATGATGATGCCCCAACAATCCCTACATTAAACCCACTTAATCACGCCAGCCAAAACGATTCTTCCATGTACTACCATCATGTTCAACCGCAGTATTCTGTTGCCACGCTCTCTCGGTGCGTCATTACGCCATCGCCCAAGCAAGCTATATAGTCGTCTTTCTCTCCCCGCCAGTGCGACTGCATCCAGAGCATTCACAACCTCACGACCTACACCATTTACAGTGACCACACCTCAATTTAAGGAATCAAAAACCACAATGGCAGCGGAAGTCAGCAACACCAACTTCACTTTGGGGAGCCTGTTCAATGTCAAGGACAAGGGTACGTTTCAACTTCGAGGCCTTTGACCCCAAGTATAACGAAAGCATTTCCGAGTTCTCGCTCCATACCTTCACAACACCCACTGCCCTCCCTCCTTTGCGATACACATCGTACTAACACGACACACAAACAGTGGCCCTCATCACCGGCGGCGGCAGCGGCATCGGCCTGATGGCTACGCAGGCGCTGGCCACCAACGGCAGCAAAGTGTACATCACGGGGCGGACGTCGGAGAAGCTGGAGCGGGTGGCGGAGCTGTACGGCGGCAAGGCCGTGAAGGGGGAGATCATCCCGCTGACGTCGGACGTGACGGACAAGGCCAGCATCCAGAAGCTGGTGCAAGAGATCTCGTCGCGGGAGTCCGGTCGGCTGGACATCCTGATCAACAACGCGGGGATCAGCAGCAGCACGCAGAACACGGAGCACGACAACGCGGCGGACCTGAGCAAGGCGCTGTTCGATGAGAGCTCCTCGCCCGAGGAGTGGGAGAGCGTCTACCGCACCAACGTCGTGCACCCCTACCTGGTCACCTCGGCCTTCCTGCCCCTCCTGCAGAAGAGCAGCGAGCAGGCCCACGGCTGGAGCAGCACCGTCATCAACATCACCAGCATCTCCGGCATCGTCAAGACCAGCCAGCATCACTTCGCCTACAATGCTTCGAAAGGTGCGGCCATCCATCTCACCAAGATGCTGGCCCATGAGATCTCGAGCTCCGGGCTGCGCATCCGGGTTAATAACATCGCCCCCGGCGTGTTCCCCAGTGAGATGACTGCCGGGGAGAGTGATGAGAAGCAGAAGAGTGCCCTGGAGAAGGAGAAGTATGAGGGTAAGATCCCCGCGGGCCGCCCTGGGAAGGATGAGGATATGGCCAGTACCGTGTTGTTTGCCGCCACCAACCAGTACCTGAATGGTCAGACGTTGGTTGTTGATGGAGGCTATGTTTTGGCTGCGGGTACTGTCTAGTTGTGGCCGAGTGTGTGGAAATAATTAATGTCTTTTTACGAGAATGTCTTATTATGTCGATAATGGAATGTGGCGCTGGGGTTGACTCCTAGCTAGTGCCTAAGGGTATCATATTATCTCTGATTTCTTGAGTACGCCTGCTTGTAAGTTACTGTGATGCAATCCCTCGGTCTACAACTTAGCCTTTTCCACCTTGATCGCCTCGCTCTCAGGCACCACCTCCACCATCATCTTACCCGTATTCACACCATTGAATAGATTGATCAACTCCTGGGGCGTGGTCTCCAATCCCCCCTTCACGATGTGCTCCTTCCGCTTGATCTTCCCCTGGCTCAACCACGTGCCCAACTCCCTCAGCGCAGCCGGGTACTTGTCGGCGTAGTCAAACACAATGAACCCGCGCATAGTGATCCGTTGCGACTGTGTCTCGTTAGCAACCGCCATCCTTCCAGAGCACCGCTTGCCAGGATACTCACAATGACCATCAGATAATTCTTCGGCCCCTGGGGCTTCTCGACATTGTACTGGCTAATAGCGCCGCAAATGACAAACCGGGCCCCCTTCGCCGCGCGGAACAGACACGCATCCAAAATCTCACCACCCACATTGTCGTAATACACATCAATATAATCCGGAGTCGCCTCCTTAAGCTGCTTGCGCCAGTCCGCATCCCGGTAATTGATGGCAGCATCGAACCCCAGCTCCTCGCGCAGGAACCGACACTTGTCCGCGCTGCCGGCGATGCCGATCACGCGCTTCGCACCCTTGATGCGCGCGATCTGCCCCGCTACCATGCCCGTGGCGCCCGCCGCACCGGACACGACGACCGTATCGCCGCGTTGCGGCTGGCCGACCTCGGTCATGCCAAAGTAGGCCGTCAGCCCCGTCATGCCCAGCACGGACAGCGCGTCCGTGGGCTGGCACCCGGCCGGGATGGTGATCTTCTCGATCGCTTTCGCGGGCAGGATCGCGTACTCCTGCCACCCAGAGTGCGCCGCCACCCACTCCCCGTTCTTGTAGGTGCCCGCCAGCGCCGGGCTGACCCGCAGGATCTGGGCGATGCTCTGCCCGCGCATCACGCTGCCGACTTCCACGGGCGCGATGTACGACCGTTTCGCCGTCAGCCATTGCCGCATCGCCGGCTCCAGGGCCAGGTAGTGGATGCGCACGAGCACTTGATTGTCCTTCAGCGGCACATCGTCGGGGAGGGTCGTGGTCTTCAGGGTGAAGGTGCCGGTGCCGTTGAGCGAGGGGTCGATGGCCGCCTTCGGCGGGTTGGTGTAGATCAGTTGGCGGTTGGTGAGAGGCATTATGGGTGGGTGACTTTTTTTTGGATGAGGATGGGATTGTGGGTATCTTTCGGAGTTGGTCTTTATGGAAAGGCAACAGAGATGGCGAGGAGGAAGGTCGAAGGGGGTCGTCGGCTCAGATTATGGATTGGAATGGATTGAACCTCGGCTCATGGAGAAGAAGCTCTTTGAGGTAAGATGTCCGACCAGAGGGTCGCACAGCCGAGGTGGGGGTTTGACATCTGGGGATTAGTGCTGAGAATTGGAAAAACGAGAATTCGGACCCTTTATAGAGAAAAACAGTATCTTGATACGAAGAGGAGACAACAGCTTTAGTTTGTATCGAGAGTGGAATTGCAGTCGTGAAGAAAAGTGGTGCATAATTAGATGATTATGACTAAGTCAGCACAAGCCAGCATAACGTATCTTCTCGCTATGCCCGTCCATGACATCATTCCTCTCTAATCGATAAGATAGATCACCTGATCGGCTGCTCCAAGTATCTATGAGTACTTCCAGACTGTATGTTAAGCACTCTTGAAATGCAGCACTGCAAGCCTACCTTAGGTCATCGTGTCGCTCATCTGAAGAAGGGACTGTCGATCCACCAAGCCATGGCACAGGGCCTTTGTCTGACTGGTCACATCTCTCCCAACCCACGGTCTGGAGGAACTTGCCCCAGGGGACGACACTTTGTGATCAAATTGACGTCACCGGCTCGCGCGATGATGTCGATGTCGCTCATTTTGCCTTCGACGATGGCTATATAACGTCCAGAAAGTGACAGGTGGAGTGGACTAACGAAGCTTGAATTTGAATAACCCATCACCTTTTACCTACCATCACGATGAATACTACTTCGCAGACCCCATACTTCGACACCAACGCCGCAGCCACCGGCACGGCTACCCAAGCTGGTATCACCAGCACAGGCGATGCCAGGACCGGCCCGGCCCCGACCACTGCTGGTCCGCATGGCTCCGACATGGCCAACAAGGCCGATCCCCGAGTCGACAGTGACCTGAACAACCGCGCCCAGTACGCCCCCGGCACGACCACCACGGGCAACGTGCACCCGCAGGCCACCGCGGGGACCGCAACCACCTCAACTTCGGGCACCTCGACGCGGGGGCCGCACAGCTCCTCGCTGCTGAATAAGCTGGACCCTCGCGTGGACAGCCGCACGGGGGAGAAATCCACCAAATCCACAAACCAGTCGGGCTCCGGTGCGATGCGCGAACCGACCGATACGACAGGCACCGGCACCGCGGGCGGAGTAGGCTATCAGCCTACGGTGCCTTCCTCTAGCCAGGGGACGCGGGCGGCCGGCGGTGCTAATCCTAGTATCACCGCTACCGCCCCCGCTGACACCACCAACACTGTTCCTACTACTGGCACAGCTGGCACAACTACAGCTGGAACAACCACAGCTGGCGGTCAGTCGGCGCGCACGGGCGAGAATGTCGGGCGCGGGGTTAAATCGGTAGCAGCGGGGATCCACGTAAGTCACTAATCTCGATAGCCACTGGTTGCAGCCTTGTACTTGTGCAGAAGCTGACGGGGTCATTCAAACAGGGGGTCGGGGAATCGCTCCGCGGTGGACTCAACGCAGCTGTCGACTCAGCCTTTGGCCACGATCAGGGTGCGGCCAAGAACGCAGCCATTGCGGACAAGGGCGAGCGAGAAATTGAAACGGGGCGATTTGGGCGTTCGCACTGAAACAAAATTGGCCCCCAGTTCGGGACTTCTAGTTCGGGATTTTTTTTATGCGATTACGATGATACGACTGATGCTTGTTGCTTGATTCTTTTCTTTGATTAGTCGATAGAGTGGATCCAGCCAGATGGCTGCCTTTTGTAGCCAACAATTATGTCGATTTTCGATTGTGATGGTGTAATGAGTAACCACGTACAGTACTTTCTTTGTACTGTACTAAGGATGTATAATTGTATATGATATGTGCACTGTGTATGTATAATGAAGCAGAGTGTTCGTATTTCCTTGGCGCACGAGGTAGCTTGTAGCTAATGTTACGGACTGGGTCATCGCCAAAGTCGGCTCTTCCTTATGCAGCATGAAACTCGGCTGAGTTGAATCCTTCGCCAGTTTACCAGCTTACCATTACTATTAATACATAGCATCTGCTCTAAGATGTCGAACTTAAGATGTCTTACCAAACGATCATTCAGATGACGGGGGGGGAAGGAAAGCTTCGCCCTGATCCACTGTCGACTGAGTGGTTTCTCAGCCTTCCGGCCCTCCCGGGGCTGTGCCGGTGGAACCGTTTTCTTTTCTTGCTCTCTCTCTCGTTTTTCGTTCCGGTTTTTTTTTTTTTTTTTCTTCTCCAACTACTCGTACTCGTTCTTACTTTGCTCTTATTTTCTTTTTTCTTTTCTCTTCGCTTTTACATCATCTTCCGAACTGCTAGGTTATTCTCTCCTCCGATTCAGATTTGCCCCCCTATCTTCCGATCCCAGTTACTCCTCCGTTCTTCTCTCCTTGCTGCTTCTTATTGATTCTATCCCTCTATCGTTAATCAATAAACTAGCTAGCGATGGCTCCACCTCCGACGGCTCCGTAGTTCTACTTTAGCTTCACCTTTTCCTCCTCGCCCCTCCCATCATCATCCACTTTCACATGGAGCCTCTGTTGACTTGCTTGAATCCGTGCAAGCTATTGCGTCGTTGCTTCTCCAATCCCCTTCTTATCTATTGGTGCCCGCCCCTCAATGGGTAGATTCTCTCCTTCAACAACCTCATAGCATCCAACAGCACCATGACGGTGCACATGCAACCGGCTGGTGGTCATACCAGCTCCGATAGCGAAGACCCATCTCTTCGCGATCCCACCCGAGAAGATGAAGCATACGATATGGTCGGGGTCAGTATCAGTCGAACCCAGAGTCGCATGAAGGCCCGTCGCACGCCGGCTGCCGAGAAATCCCGCGTGATGAACCAGCAGGGCGGATACTTTGATGCCATTCCCGACTCTCCCGAAACCGACAGTGGTCTCTTTGCTAGCCATCTCACCCAAGAACCCGAACAACTGCAATCCTCGCAACCACATCCGGCGCAACCGCATCCCGCGCGAGGTGCCAAGGACAAGCTGAAAGACCATCGGAGCAGCTTTACGCGCTCTCTCCTCAAGACCAGTCTGCCGCTGCGCCCTCGGGCCTGGTCTGGCGACTCCATCACCAATCTTCGTCTGAAGAAGTTCCTACCGGACTCGTGGACGAAACGCATCGCCAGCCAGCCAGCTCCACGCACCGTCAAGCCCGCTCCCGGGCCGGCGCAGAGACGATCTTTGACCGACGAGTCTACGGACGAGCCCATCTCCGATCTCAAGCCTTTGGCGGGGGCCACCGCCGCCCGCCATTCGTATGCACGGCGGCCAAGTGCCGCCGTCTCGGGCAAAGTGCCGCCGATGTTGCGGCGCTCATCCTCTGATCAGTCGCTCTATCTGCGACGCTCCTCCACGGCCTCCTCGCTGGAGCAGCGTCCCCGTTATGAGCATATTCATTCCCAGGTAAATAGCCGCTTCAAGGCCATCAAGGACAGTCTGCAGGACTCCAGCAGTCGTCTTTTAAGCATGCCCACCCTGCACCTGCAAGATCTCCGCAGCGACTGGGGCTATCGGCCTTTCCTTTCCGAGGTCTCCCATCCCCGAAAGGTCCACGAGGAGGAGCCTGCTGCGCCGCATGAGCAACCGCCAGCTGACCCGACGGGACCCTCGTCGCTGCCACCACCACCACGCACCCGTTCCCCGCGATCTAGCTCCAGTGCCCAGCACCCTCGCCTAGCTGACGCTATGGATGATCTGACGGGCGACGTTGTCATTCTAGGAGGCTATCGGGGCTCAGTTTTGCGTTCTGCCAAACCTCCGCAGCGCCAATTGTGGGTACCGATGAAGGTCGGCTTGAACTTGCGCAAAGTCGACCTCGAGGTGGGTCTGAACCCGGAAGACGAGGAACGGATGGAGGAGACCATCATTCCGTCCGGAGTCTTGTCGCATGTCGGGCCCGTGGACATCTGTCGCCGCCTGATGAAGCGGTTGCAGAAGTGTCCCAACTCGACGCGCGGGGATCTGCGCGTCTGGGATTACGGCTACGACTGGCGTCTGAGTCCGCACCTCCTGGCTAAACGGCTGATCAAGTTTCTGGAGGGCCTTCCAAGCAATGCCCCGGGCACGCCCCATGAAAAGCGCGGGGCATACGTGATCGCTCACAGCCTGGGAGGGCTGATCACAAGACATGCCGTCAACCAGCGGCCCGAATTGTTCGCTGGAGTCTTATACGCTGGAGTTCCGCAGCACTGCGTCAACATCCTCGGGCCGTTGCGCAACGGCGACGATGTGCTGCTGAGTTCGCGTGTCTTGACGGCTCAGGTCAACTTCACCTTCCGCACCAGTTTTGCCTTGCTACCCGAGGACGGGCACTGCTTCATCGACCAGCGCACCAAAGAAGAATATCGGGTCGACTTCTTCGACGCGCAAACCTGGGATGAGTATCGACTATCACCGTGCATCAACCCGGCCCTGCCGGTGAGTAGCCCCAGCCGGGGCTTCGTGAAAGACAACCTCCCTCTTATCAGCAAACGTCTCTCAACCGTCCTAAACAGCAAAGAAAGCCTTCCGAGCAGTGGATCGGCTTCCTCATCTGACGGCGGCGAGGCATCCAACTCTTACAAGCCAGCACCGAATCAGAGTGCCAACCCACCGACCGCAGCGGCGTTGAAACCCGCCCCTGTGGCCCCTCCCGCCGTCGAAGGGGCCATTGGCCCCAACTCTAACCTACGCGGTTCGAGCAACACCAAGGTCACCACCGCCGTGACCATCCCGCGGGCCACCGCTATTACCTACCTCGAGCGCACTCTCGCCGAGGTGCGACGCTTCAAGGAAGAGTTGGTCTTCGATGCCGCGCATCAAGCGAACAATCGGTATCCGCCGTTCGCCGTGCTGTACGGAAAGTCCGTGCCCACGCTATACGGCGCGCGAGTCGCCTCGCGGGAGGCCATCAAACGGCAAGATGCGTACGACGACCTGGCCTTTGCCGCGGGAGACGGAGTGTGTCTGGCGTCGGCGGCCATGCTACCCTCCGGATACCGTGTCATCAAGGGGGGGTTGGTCAAAAGCGAACGAGGCCATGTCGGTCTCTTGGGAGATCTGGAAGGTGTGGGCCAATGCCTGCAGGCGTTGATCCGGGGTCGCCGAGAAGGAGTGGGACTGGGGCAGTCCCCTGGCTCTCCGTCTTGATTCATTGTCTTTTGCCTATACCCCTCGCCCCTTCATTAGACGCACATATTGCTTACTGGGAGCATCTTAGACTCGATACCCTCTTCCTATTTATTGTTTATGACTATGATGGATGACATAATGAAAAGTGATCTAAGCGGATGTTTGGACCTGTCCGCGGCTTGACCTGTGCATATTGGCCTGACTCTCCTCTCTGTACTATGCTGTTTTTATATACTGTACATATTTACATTTATATCGGAGCCATATACTGTATACACTGCACAATCAGTTCCTCAGTCGTTATGCTCGCCAATCGATTCATTAGCATCGAATACTTGGAAAGTTCAAGGCCGAGGATAATGACGCCAGCCACGTGGTTAGCGCTTACCGAGCCCGATCCAGCCGCGCAATGGTACGATGTACAGTACACTCCTGTACTTGAGGAAGGATCTCCGACAGGACCAATCCAGTCTAGCCCAAGGCGAGCTGATGACAGCAGGAAGTCAAGCTTACTCGGCGAAAACACCATAAACTACAGTCCCTTTCCCCTCTTCTTTCCTCCCTCCAGGCTTCTGCAATTCATTCAAAGTTAGACCATCCAACCACCTCAAACCCAAACCCCAAACCCCAGACCCCAAACCCCATCCGCTCAAACACAATGTCCGCCAACCGCGGCGCCAAGATCATCCTCCACTCGTGAGTTCCCTGCATTTCCTCTCTCCATAACCCTCCCCAACCCCTAACCCCGGCCCCTGGGAAACTCAAAGCCTCGAACGCTCCCGCTCCCAACGCATACTCTGGCTCCTTGAAGAACTGCGCCTCGCCTACGACATCCAACCGTACAAACGCGACGCCACGCAGCGCGCCCCGGCCTCCCTGAAGCACCTGCACCCGCTCGGCAAAGCCCCCGTGCTCAGCATCGCGCCGCCGCCCGCGTCAGCCCACCACCACCACCACCACCACCAACAACAACAACCACCCTCGCTAATCCTCGCCGAATCCGCCGCCATCATCGAGTATCTGGTTGATCATTTCCTACACCCACCGGCTACGGGTGCGGAGCACCCTCCCACCAAACTGACTCTCCCACCGCGCTGGACCGCCGGCCGCGAGAACCAACCCGGCGGGGAGACGGCGGCGTGGCTGCGCTACCGGTATCTGATGCATTATGCGGAGGGGAGTTTGATGCCGTTGGTTGTGATGCGGATTTTGATGGATGGTTTGTTTTGCCCCCTTTCTTCTGAAGAAAACCCGGGAGAGGATGGGAAGTACAGATCGCTGACAGTTTGTGGCTGGGATGGGCTGGGATGGGTGTAGTGGTCAAAACCGCCCCCGCGCCGTTCTTCGTCAAACCCGTGCTCGGGATCGTGCCGGGCATCGTGAATAAGGAGTATACGCGGCCGAACCTGGAGACGCATTTTGGGTTTTTGGAGGCGCAGTTGGAGAGGATCGCGGGGGAGGGGGCTGCGGCTGGTGGTGGTGGTGGTGGTGGTGCTGCTGCTGCTGCTGCTGCTGCTGCTGCCCCTGCCCCTGCCTACCTCGCCGGTACGCAGTTCACACCAGCAGATATCCTCATGAGTTATCCGTTGGTGATTGCGGAGGAGATCAAGGCGATCGATCCGGACCGGTTTCCGCGGTTGCGGGGGTATGTCAAGGGTTTGAGGGGGATGGAGGGGTATCGGAGGGCTGTGCAGGTTTTGGAAGAGGTGGAGGGGCAGGAGTATAGGCCTTTTTGATGCGGTTATGTGGATGTAGGGTAGTTGTTGGGTGTGTCGAGGGCCAGTGGTGGGGTGGAGGTATTCGAAACTGAAGGCTGGAGTGCTGAGTACAGTACTACATTATAGATTTCTTGTTGGGTGGGGTTGATAGCTGTGATTCTCCAGGCAAGGCCGCCTGGGCGCGGAGCTATAGTAATCGAAGGACATCTCCTCTCTGCTGTACATCCGTCAAGCATAGAAACTCAGTGTCAGTATGCGTTCCCTCTCGCTTGAACTGTCTGTGGAGAAGGACCATATTAATGGTCGCTGGCTGTTGCGGTGGGCCACTCATGACCTATCTCTCATACTTAGCCCGGAGCTTGTTGAAGATCCCGAATTTAGGGTTAGCGTGGCGCTAACCTCAATATCGGGGGAACCCCCCGAGATCAGGGTTGGTCGGTCTACACATGCTTCCCTTTTCGCGAACAAGCCGTCAGAGTTCCGGCCTAGAACGAGTAAGCATTGCTCGAGTGTTCCTTATGGCTTGCTCCACGGCTTACTTGCTGACTTGTCGTACGTGCGGGTATAATGCATCCTTTCGGTGGGTGCCAAGATAAGCTGTGAAGCTCTAGATCAAGGGTACAGAGGTCTAGTTAGATTGAAACTAGGATCGCTCATTTTGAAGGGAAATACTGGGGATGACAGGGAAATCTGAGGATTACGCTGGTAGGGGGTCGAGCTACAGATTTCATGTCTGACTTCTGTGAAGTTGCTATTCTTAGGTTGTGGAGTAGGATCAAAGAGCTATGACAGGACATGCCTTTCGATCACTCATAAACACCCATCCATCCTCCCTTTGTCATTCTAGGCTACTCTACTCAAGCATAGACTGGTACAGCTGCCACCCTACTAGCAACCACAACCAAAACGTGTGCCCACATAATCATCTATCCCGATAACTGCAAGACGGGTCTAACCACACCCCACGATCACACATCCACAGCGAAACGCTGCCTGAGACCCTTGCCAACGCGACCGAAAACGATGGGCAATGGAAGCAGCGCCAACGTGACAAACCCCAGCAAGGAGTTCCCCCACCCATAGCCCAAAGCCGCATACATGGGCGACCCGGCCAGGGGCAGCAAGGCCCCCAGCAACGAGCGCGTCACGGTCACGGCCGCGGTCCCGGAGGCGGCATACCGCGGGTACGAGTCGATGATGTACGTCTGCAGCGTGCCGAAGATGCCCACGATCCCGAACCCGAAGGGAAAGAGCCCGATGATCGGCACGATCCAGTGCGTCTGCGCTTGCACGGACCAGCCGTACCAGAAGAAGGAGACCGGCACGCAGATCGCAAAGTAGATGCTCAGGGACAGCCGCATCTCGGGCTCGTAGACGCCGTGGTTGCGCTGCTTGTGCCGCGCGATCGTGCGGTCGCTCAGCAGACCGAAGACGAGCTGGCCCGTGAGGAAGCCCACCCCAATCCCGAGATTGGCTAACCCGCTGATGTCGAGGCTCCAGTGGTATGTACTCTGGAAGACATAGGTGATGGTGGTGAAGAGGAGATAAAGGCATCCGTAGACGACGGCGATGTAGACGGCGATCATCGAGACGATCGGGGATCGAAATAGTAGTTGGAGAGGCATGGACAACCTGCGGGATAAGGGCAGCTTCAGCTTGTCGCCTTGCGCATCGAAACAGCTCCGCAGATCGGATCGGCCGAGAGCTTTTTGCAGCCTTGCAGTCTTGCGGCGGATGAGGACCGAGGGGTTTGTCTCACGATTGAAAATCACGGCAAGGGAGGTTAATGTCCCACCGGCTATGACGAGGACCCAGAAGACCTATACTCTGCTCTTAGATATGGCGCGCGCATGCAAGCAAGAGAGACGAATGTATCGAGTCACCTACCCATCGCCATCCGGCTCTTTCGGCAATGAATCCCCCGCAGATGGGCCCGAGGACGGGTCCGAACAATGGACCGGCCTGATAGATCGACATGGCAAGGCCTCGCTCTTCAGCCACGAACAGATCGGAAACGACTCCGCCGCCTGTAGCAAGACATGCTGAGCCACCAATGCCCGTCAAAAGTCGGAAGCCGATCAATGCTCGGATGGAAGGGGCCAGCGCGCAGCCGATTTGGAACAGAACAAAACAGGTCGTTGCAATGTTGAGAACGACTGTACGGCCGAACATCTCGCTCAACGGAGAAAATAGAAGAGGTCCGGCCTATACAAGTCTGGTAAGCACTCTAAACATGAGCTTAGGAGAGTACAAGACCACGTACAATATAGCCAAACAGGTAGCCCGTCACGGAAAAAGTCTGTTCGATCGAGGATGTATTCCCAAATTCTTCTCCAGCAAACACTGCAGCTGAGGCAAACATAGAGGATGCGAACGGGCTATCGGAAGAGTAAGTCATAAGTCTGGGAGTATGCGGTAAGGTGATAGTGTACCTAACTAGCGTGATCATGCTAATCAAAGCCAGCAAAAACCACTTTCGAGATGCCGGATAGTTCCTATCATACACTCAGCGCCGCTGTTCAAAACAGGTGTAGCCATTACCTACCTCGGATTCGAAGGGTCTTCCTGACTTTCCCACCCAACAACTCCTATGCTCAGGTCGGTCACTGGATACTCCTCTCTGGCTTGACTTAAGGACATTTCAGCACCTAGTTCCTGCTTTTCTGGCTTGTCTTCCAGAGACACCACCACATTCTCCTGTTCTTTCATGACGCGGAGATGTCGGGTCTTCTCTAGCACCACTTCAGTGAAAGTAGTGAAACAATTCATCAATCCTAAAATTGTCTGTTTGGGTCCATGGCTCTTTTTATTCTGCAGATAACATCGATCCATGACTCGAAAGGGCAATGATAGGTTTGCATGGGCAATAGAAGGCACTTCCGTAATGGGCATGAGATCCGAAGTTTGGGTTAGCGTCTTTCTGCCCTTATCCTTTGACGCCCCCGGGTCCGACTGGATAATATCTATAAAAATTCGTAACGAACACCGTCAATTCTAAAAAGTGGAGGCACAATATTTTCTCGAACTATAAACCTGAGATATAGAGACTGAAAGGGTAGAAGCTCTCGTCCCCGTCGAAATCAATGTCTTCGTAGCCGGCCGACTGCGTATAGTAGTCAAACTGCTCATAAATTTGCTGGTCCACATAGGGTCGTGCCTCCATAATATTTGCGCTCTCAACTGTGCCTATGCCTGCTCCAAGATGCACGGTCTCAGACTGCGTCGGGAAGGGTTCTTGCGGGACATCTGTGATTCCTCGCATTGTCGCAGTATCCCCCTCACGCAAAAACTGCGCAGAAACGGGGGTGGATGAGATTCCATAGTGTCCACTGTTCTGCTGTGGAGCTGCGTTGGCTGCAGGCGGTTGGGTATGTACAATTTCATCCCATGGATACCGTAAAGACCTAGGCTCTTGACCGATTACTGGGTTCTCAATGTGTGCTCGGCATATTTCTTCTCGATTGGACTGATTGGCAAATGTCCTCGCTACCAAATCAATCGTCTCTAGGTAGGTAGATTCCCCTGCGAGACTAGCTTGGTCACCTGCACTCGCCAGCTCTTGCAATTTTGACCCTTGGGAGAGTGCAGTCGTCAACACCTAGTCAAATTTATCAGCCTCAATGGAGAAATTGCTTCATAGAACATAGCATACCGTCAAGGCGATGTGCGTACGTTGCGAGTGGATACAATAAGGTCGAAGAGTGATAAGCATGGCCCTGGCTATATCCAGCTCGGCCTCAAGGTATCGCACCATTTTAGAGGTCTTATCGATAAGAAGAACGTACAGAAGTGTGAGTGCAGATGTCGAGATCATATGTGCCACTCGCCACTGCGATCCAAATAGAAGATCATGGCGGTGCATATCCTGCGCAAGACGGATGATATTACAGCTTGCACGAATCCCGGCCAGTGCATAATTTCGGCCTTCTTGCTGTTTGTTGTGACTTTAAAGTAGGTAGTGCATGAACGGTCGGTATAGGTAGACTTGAGTATGAGCAAAGGTCATGCAGAGTTCGTACTCCGCCCTGTAGCTTGTGAGCGTTTTCGTACAGTTGATGGCTTTGCAAACTTCCAGTCTCCCTTACCTTCGGGACCAGCGACTGTCCTCATGTTTTGCTAGTATGTCACGAATTGTAAGGTGCTTGGCCCATCTCCGTAGCTCGTCCTCGAATTTGAAAATAGTATCCTTGGTGACAAAGTGCTTCAATAACTCGCTCGCATCCCGATGCTGCATAGTGCTTGGAGGATACAGGCTCTTCACAACTCTGTAAAGAACCTCATGAAGTTTCAGGTAACTCAGATGACTCGGTATCGTTTCTGTGACCTGAACACTCTCCTTAGCCCCTACCCTTTCTCGATCTGGCTGGACACTGACAACTATAGCCTCGGGATAATCCATCCCTATCTCATCAGCAGGTACAGGCTTTGGGAGGCCGCACATGGAAGCTAAAGTGACCAAAAGTTGCCATATAGCCCAGAAAAGAGATCGTTTGGTCTCGACAACGACCGGACTATCTGTCTTACCGGGACGGTGCAGGCCCATGCGAAAAGCCAAGGAAAGCATATGAGAAACATAGGTGTAGCATCGGGATAATCTACATGTACTGATGAGAAAGATATTCATGAAGAAAATGGCCTGCATGGCAAAAAGATTATCACAAGCTTCGAGGTCAACCATATCGCGGCAGATTTCAAAATACTTCAAACTATTATAGTCAATATGTGGTCAGTAGATCTGTTTCCGTGGGAGGCAACACACCCTTCAGCAAGCGAGCCCCCTAATGGCTCCGCGGGGTCATGTTCGTTGTGTTTTTCAAACAGGCAGCCTACCGCCATCAGAGAGTAGAGGAGGGGAAAGTGGTTAATCTCTGTCTCTCCGTAGTCTTCTCTATCGAGAGAGTACAACAACTGAAAGACAGAAGTGAAGGTGGGACGATGCAGAGCATTGTAGAGTAAGTGCGCATCCAAAGCCTGGTTGACTAGGATCTGTGCCCTTTCGCGCTGTGGGAGAGGCGCAGAAGTCCTCGATAAGCAATTTGGGGCTCCTAGCAGGAACAGCCTGGGAGCCAGTCGCTCTTTCACGCGCAATCTGCTTTCAAAGTCGATGCCTGGGGAGTCTCCGAGTTCTAGCTTCAGTCGTTCTATAAAAGACCGCTCTCCGGAAGACCCATGGTGTCGTGCTTCCAGCCGGCCCTCTTCTCTATCGACTTCATGCATGACTTCCGGCGTGTCTGGCTGACAAGCAGCAACCTGCGAAGCGTCTGCATCAGAGTCATCGAAATGGTTTGAGCTCTTCTGTAAGCTCGGCTTCTTGCCTGGTCTGGCAAAAGTTCTGTGGTCCGGGTCGGCGTATCTTTTCCGATGTGTAACGCGATAGATGCACTCTTTGGTTATTAGTATGTTATACATAGGTTGCTTTGCAACGAGCCTTTAGGCTTATTGACAGTCCTCGAGGCTTGATAAGCTCCTACCATGGAAAGAATGAGAGCAATGCTTGCAGGGATGGGTCCCGTCGCATTTGACCTTCATCTGTCGACATAGCTCACATGCTTTGCGAACACGATCATTGCGGCTCGGCGATGGTTCACTTTCGCCTTCAGCCCCATGCTTTAAGTTCAGATCAAATGTATGAAACATCAATACAATATGAAAGTGATTTTGCAGCACAGTTGACAGTTGAACTGATAGAACTGCGTCGCAAGCTCTGGTAAGTGGACTTGAACTCCGCTGCGGTTTGATTACTTGCCGTTCGGATGGCACATGATTGTATGCCCTTGATTTCAGGCACCGATATTCCTTGACACCACAAAAAAGTGCCTCTCTCCACTCTCTGGGAGTGAGGTGGGCACAGGATTATTTCTTTATTGAATAGGTTTCAATTCCAGGACAGCTGTCAATTATGAGGAAAAGTGGAAGAAACTCAGATGAAGGTTGGACAATTGTAACGGGCCCGGAATAGTCTACGCGGGGATATGTGACTAAATGCACAAGTATATATCATTGAAGCTTGTAAGAAATTGACCCGGTTAGAGGCCACCACCATAGAACATCCAACTACTCAATCAAAGCCTATGAAATCATCATCATCATCAACTCGATAAGTGTCTAGCCTTTATCCCTAACCAACCACTTCACAATTTGAACCCAATCCTTCTATTTTGAACAAAATGCTGGGTAATCATACAAGAGGAAGTAAAACTAAGAAATAAATATATCACGCCCAATGCAAAAAGGAGATCATCATGAACGTTCAAAACCAATAATGAATGAAACAAGCGCTGCCCAGAACTTATTGGCATAGCATTTTAGGCAGCTCTCGAGTTGGCAATGTTCAGGACGAGAATGTCCGTGGCGCCAACCTTAATCAGCTCATCCATGACGGTAGCAATCTTCTTCTTCTCAACCATTGCGCTGACGGCCACCCAGCCATCCTGATCCAAGGCAGTCACCGTGGGGGCGCGCTTGCCTGGAGTGATGCTGGAGGCGGTCGACAATTCCGCGCGGGGGATGTTGTACTGGCACAGGACGTACTTCTGGGCGGCTGTGAGGTAGAAAGCCGTTAGTGGTTAATTCACCAAGACGAAGGGGAAAGACATACTGATAACACCACGAATGCGGGAAGCGATCAGGTCAACCAGAGGATTCTGGGTGTTCCGGGACTTGACCAGCACAGAGATGGTCTCAACAACGGTGTCAATGGCCTTGAGGCCAGCAGCCTTCATGGTCTCACCGGATTCTATACAGAAACACGGATCAGCTATTGCATCCTCCAAGCGAGGTGATACTAGCCTGCACGTACCAACCAGATCAACGATACCATCGGCCACACCCAAAGCGCAGGCAGCCTCAACACTGCCACCGACATACTTGATCTTAGTCTTCGGGCTGCCTTCAACCTCAGCCTCGAGCTTGGTGAAAAAGGCCTCGGTAAGGGCGGTGAAGCTGGTAACGACGTTACGGCCCACCAGCTGGCGGGCTTCCGTGATGTTGCCCTTCTCAGGAACCTGAACCTGCAACTTGCAGGCGCCGAAGCCAAGGTCCATCACTTCCTCCACGCCGGAAACCTCACCGCTGGGAAGCTGGGCATCGTGCTCGGCAACCTGGTCGCGACCTGTGATACCGAGATCCACGCGCCCTTCGCCCACAAAAGTCGGGATATCAGCGGCAGGGAGGAAGATGAGCGCGATCGGCAAGTTCTTCACCAAGGCGATGTCCAAGCGGGTTTCGCGACGGAACTGGATGTCGGCACCAGCCAGGAGGTCCAAGGTAGCTTGTTGAAGACGACCCTCTGTAAAGGCAAGAACAGTATTAGCTTGAAGTTTCTTGTACAGGTGCAACAAGCCAATGCTCGGATCTCATGGATCTCATGGAAGGTATTGAGGCTTCTTGCGGCGAAGGGGAGTGAGTGAGTCATGGCGGGCACTTGCTCTTAGGAACGGCGAAGAGTAGTCTTCCTTCGAGGCTGTTTGAAAGAAAAAGGTTAACATGATGACAGTTCTAGCAATCAACAGTAATTTTGTTGTCTGGGGGTTCGCGCTTGAACCATGCTGGTTGACCAATTGACACTTACTGGTTGACGAGATCCATTTCGGTCGATGATCGGTGATGCGCGGGGTAAATTACTCGGGGCGTAAAGGGTGAATAGGACACCGAATGGAGAAACAATTGATCAAATTGGGGGACAGCAAAAGAGACCTGAAGTAAGCGGATACAATCCGGCAAAATAGTACTCTGACAAGAGTGAAGTTGGCGTGGTGGTGAGGGGAAAGGAAGAGGAGAAAAGCAGAGGAACGGGGCAGCGACTTGGACATCATTGCGGCAGAAAAGACAGACGGAGAGCGCCGGGCGAGCATGTTCTGCTGCCTGAGGCACACAGTACCCCTCCTGCTTGTGCCTGATGTACCAGGCCAGCTATTCATGCCTGACGGGCGAGGCAACACTAGCCCTGAGCCCTCGTCTTTTTCCCAAAGGGGAAATGCAACCCACACAAGCGCGCAATCCCGTTCGATTTTCACCGAGCGGCTTCAACTTCTATCAACCCGGTCCCCCTTCGCCATCTTCACCTCCATCCCGTCAGTCCTTTGCTGCCGTCACGCCCAACCTCAAGATGGATTCCGCCAAGCAGCCTGCTAAGCTCGTCAAGGTCACCCGTGTCCTCGGCCGTACCGGTATGTTGACGATAAACCGCTTCGCTGGCAGCAGTCGCCCTGCCGCAAAAACGCCTCTCTCGCTGTGCGGTCAACGCTGACTGCTCTCGATTTCACAACAGGTTCCCGTGGTGGTGTCACCCAGGTCCGCGTCGAGTTCATGGACGATACCTCCCGCAGCATCATCCGTAACGTCAAGGGTCCTGGTATGCGATTCTCCGTCTGATCAATCCTTCTGTTTTCGTTATCCGCTTGCGCTCGGCATGACCCGAATTCTCCGACCCTCCGACAAGAGAGATATCCCAAAACAGAAAGAGCTTGGAATTAAAAACGAGGAACGCGATCGGGAAGTCAGCCAACGAAGACGGGAAAGTTGTTCGACAAGTAGGCAGGAAATTCGACTTGGGGTTACTCGGGACAAGTTTTGGGGATATTCTCGACCGGCGGGAAAGAAGAATTTCGGGTCTTCGCCAGAGTCAATCCGACTATAACTTTACATCGCATATGGGAAAGGCTAACACGGGTTATTTTTTCCGCAATCTACAGTCAAGGTCGACGACATCCTCTGCCTGCTCGAGTCCGAACGCGAGGCCCGTCGCCTCCGTTAAAAATCTCCTCAACTCTCCGAATTTTCTTATCTTCTTCCCTCTCGAGGCTATGTACCCTTGCTTGCGTTGGAAATGATTCTGGGGGTCGGGAAGGCAATAAAAAACATCTCATGGGCTGATGCGGCATCCGGGTTGTGATGATTTGCGTTTGTTACCATTCTGTGTTCCGATATACCAGGGTTCCATAGAAGAAACAAACGAGACCGAGATCAACCTGAAATACAAAAAGGAAAAAAATTTGAAATCCACCGGACCTTTGAGATAGATACCAGGGACGATATTAGGCGGCCCACGATCTGGAGCAGAAATGGATCAAATTTTGATACACTACGGTCTTCGCTATACCCTGGAATTCCGCTTGTTCGAGGGTTGATCATTTCACCTTGTTCACTCTCGACTCGCGCGAAAACGATTACAGGCATTGGTAAAGCTGCATATTCAAGGTTGAAAGGCTTGGACGCAATCTCATAGAATTGCTACACGCTTGCTTGTCTAGTAGATCTAGCTCATGTGGCTATAAGGACGTGCAACCTCCGGAAAGCAGCACACGTAAATTTGCTTGCGACGGAGGGAACTTGATAAGGTGCCATAATGACATAACTTGGAGCATTGTCAGGTCTATAAATAGTGGCCGTCATGCCTTTATTTTTCAGATATTCCTGCATTAAATGTGATACGCGAACGTCAAAAGCAATGTTGCGAGTCGATTAACATCTACAGCTGCTCTGCGCTGCTGATAAGTCGATCCATCAACCCCTCATCGTCCGCGCTCGTGGAATCGCCCACAGCCTTTCCAACTGCCGAAACAAGACCTGCCAATTTCCGGCGACGGATTCTCTCCTCGAGCTCTTTACTCTTCTGACGCGCTTGCTGTAGGAGCGGACCTGGAAGGTTTGCCAATCGCGCCACGTTGAGTCCATAACTGCGATGCGCGACTCCTTCTCGCACCTCATACAGGAATGTGATCTCTTCATCCTGGCCGGTCCCCGATTCGGTGAAGTGCATGTGCACGTTTCGTAGTTCATTGTCGGGGAACGAATGTACCAGTGATGAGAGGTGCTGGTAGTGTGTAATGAATAGGGTGAGGCTTTTGATAGAACGAACCATATAGTCCAGAACCGCTTGGGCGATTGCGACACCGTCATGGGTGGACGTGCCCCGGCCTAATTCATCCAGTATGACGAGCGAGCGGGGCGTTGCCTGCTTGAGTATATCTGCTGTTTCAGAGAGCTCAACCATGAAGGTGGACTCTCCAGCCAGCATATTATCAAACGCACCCATGCGGGTGAACACAGCGTCTAACATGCCGAGCTTTGCGGACTGCGCAGGCACATAGGAGCCAATCTGGCCCATGATGGCGATAAGGGCGACTTGTCGCACATAGCTAGACTTACCGCCCATGTTGGGACCAGTGACTAGAAGTGCGCGGGTCTTGTCACTCTCCAGGTTGATGTCATTTGGCACGTAGCTGCCCAGCAGTAATTGCTCAACCATAGGATGGCGGCCTTGCTCAACACTGATGCATGTGCTATCCGTGTATTGAGGCTTCACATATCCAGGCTGGCTCGCGATAGTAGCTAAGGATATCAAGCAGTCCAGTGTGGCTAATGCTTGTACACAATCACGGAAGGCCTGATATTGGGCGGCTATGTCAGCAAGGAGAGCACGAAAGGCTCTATCGCAAGCCGCAGCCAGCGCCTCTTTATGCTGGTCTCGTTGTCGAATGAGCTGAATAACCTCGGGTGTGTGAAACCTCGACACCTTCTTAGTACCGCTAATCTTCGCCCAGGACGCAGGTACTTTTTTAATGAACGGTGAGCTATTATCAACTTCGATCAGGTAGTCAATGCCCGCAACAGACTTATACTCCACTGATTTTTTCCCGAGCTTTTCACCAGCAACGTTGCGGTGTTCCTGTAAGTCATGCTCGACGCTTGCGATTCCCAGCTTGTGGTCACTGATGTCTTCGGTTTCTTCGGCTTCTCGGAAGAAGGCATACTTGTCATCATTCCTTGCGGCGTGCATATTGATCTTATCCAGAAACGACACAACATCATTCAGAATTGTTGGAAGGGATGCTATAGCTTCGCCTATCTGAGGGGACTCAAATCCAGCATCCGCAGCGCTCTTGATATCCGCGAACTCCTGCGCAATCATTTGCATGGTTTGGAGGACAGTAAGGAGCTCGGGCCGAGTGCACTGAGATCAGGATCTTAGCATCTATACACAAACACTATATCACCTGGATACGAGAAGAAAACTCACCTTCCCATAGTAAATCCTAATGAGGCTCTTCTCCAAGTCACTCTTGATCTTAGCAAACAAGCTTTTAAGTCGCTCGACCATGATAGTTTTTTCCGGGCTTTGCAGCTCTTCAACGGCATTGACCCTCGCTTCAAGAGCCGTCTTATCCAGCAAAGGGCGTCCGACCCACTTCCGAAGCAGTCGTTGCCCAAAACGAGTCTGTGTGCGATCAAGAGTCCAGAAGAGACTGCCTTTAGTCGTGTGGTCGGTCTGGTTTTGGTAAATCTCGAGACTCATAAGGGTATTTCCATTGAGAAGCATATGTGATCGCGAAGAGAAATGCTGGAAATATTTGGTCAACTGAAACACATACTCCAAGCCATACTCTTGCAGATGTGCTATCATCGCGGAGAGGCAGATGGTTATCTGCTCAGGTAGATTCACCACCTTCTGAAGAAGGCTACTCGCCTGCACATCGTCTTCAGCACTAGCTGCCTTCATCTTTCCAGCATAAAAACTCGAGACATGACTGTGAGACTCGGCGGCGGCGGTTTTCGACTTGGGAGCCCGCTCCACACGAGTCTTATCACCGAATACATTCAACTTGCTGCCCGAAAGATGCTTAACCAACTTCTCCGTGGCTCTGGAAAGTTCTCCCACAATCAACACTTCACAAGGTGCAATATGAAGCAACCGGGTTTCAATTTCGGTCCTCATAAAACCATCTTCGAAATCATCATAGATTATGTCCCCTGTGGCAGGCTGCACAGCGACAATGCCGACCTGGACCTTCTCGTCATTGCCCCATCCTTTCGCATTCGTCTCAGTGATGCAAAGCAAGTATCCTGTTGCTGGGGACGCGCCGCCAGATGCCGCAGGCCCTTCCAGACCGTCAACGTCGTCGATATATGTGCCTTTCGTGTACAAACTTGTGAGTTTGCGTTCAAATGGCGCGTTCCGGTTGTCACCCGCCGCTTTCAGAGCAGCCGTTTCAATCTGTCTTACGATGCCAACCTTATGCCCGGCAGCGACCAAGCGTTTGACATGCACATGTAGTCGATGGACCGGTATGCTGGCAGATGCAAATCGATCGAGGTGTGCCTCTGAAGGATCTGAAAGGCAAAGAAAGAGCTCAAGCATTAGCGGTGTCTGCGGTCGCGAGGGATGTGGTACACTCACGCTCATCAAAGCGCAGCTTTCCTGGAATACAGACAATCGACAACTCCTTGGCTGCGATCCTTGCATCCTCGCCGAAGAACCGGAACTTATAACCAACCTCCACTACCAAAACCGCATCTTTATGTTTGCGTTTGATGTCGATAACTTGTCTCTCCATTGGCGTAAGCTTACTGGCCCCCTTCTTGCCAGCAGATTTGCCTCTAGGAGGGGGGGCGGGCGCCAGATCCTCGTCTTCTTCCCCTTCAGCAGCATCCTCAGTAGACACGACATCAGTCACACCAGTAGCATGCCTGTTGATGCCTATCAAGCAATCTGCGCCGCCCAGCCTGCGCACAAATTTCTGATGCAAATCCTCCAATTCCTTTTGCCTCTGTTTAATTTCTGTGGGCTCCGGTTCCTGATGTCTCTGGGTCCCAAATCCAGCGGCGGGTGAGCTAGCGAATCTAGAAAGATCCGTCCGCTGGCTACTCTGCGACACTGGTATATGTTCTTCAATAACGGAGGAGCCTGTCTTCGAACCGTTTTCCTGGGAGTGGGAGCCGTTCAATTTGCTTCGTTTTGGAGCCGGTACGACTATGTCATCGTCGTCATAGTCTTCATCCTTCTTGTCCCGTGTCACATCATCCTGGCGGTTTCGCAATTTTTCGGTGGCCGTCGTTTCCGAGTCAGTTTCCGCGAGCTTCGTCTGTCTATCGACGCCGTTGACCGAACCGGGTTGGAGAGGCTGTGACTTCTTAGTGAAGAAGCTGGCGAGTGTCGATTGCTTGCGCTTCGTATTCTGGGAAGAGGAAGGTGATGAGGTAGGTAAAGGCATCTTTTGCCGTGTTCTTCGAGAGTCTGCCAACGGGATGCAGCCTTAATATGTGGTTTGCTGAAGAGCTTGGACAAGCTCAAGCGAAGGTAGATGAGAAACCGCTGTATACCATCAGCTGCAACAAAGTGGCAAGGAACTCAAATTAGCGCAATCAAAAGCTGCGACAACTTGGCAACCTTCTGCAGTATCGAGTTTGGATGAGCCTCCTTGTCACAGTTGAAAACCATCATCACATGCGGGCACAGTATTGTATTAATAGCGCCACTAAGAGTCCACTTCGGCGAAGCTAGTGCCGCTTCAGAACTTCGAGAGCTCGACGCGTGGTCAACGCGCTTTCGTGTCTCCGGGTTGAAGATCGCCTAACTATATTTCTGGCTTATGTAATCCACTACAAGCACTGGACGGTGCACGCGAAGGGAATTTCTCTAATGATTTGGAGCTACATGGCCTGTAGGTCTTCGAGTATACTTCGGTTGATGGATATCTAATACTATAGCAGTATAATTCTGCAATGCGATACCTGAACAGTCAACGCAGTAATGAAAGACGTCAGACATCAGCCTCCAGGCAGCGACACATTGTCTCTACTGACATATAGGTAATGCATGATTATAAGAACTTCGCATATAAAGCATTGGGCTATGTGCCCATAGCAGAGATCCAGCCTGTTCCCTACCGTTGAAGTGTGCTTGGGTGCTGACGACATCGAGAGTAAGCCAGCGACAACATTTGAGGACGCAGTCGGGCAGGCAGCCATAGCAAGAGTGGAAGATTAACAAGAGCTTCCAGGCAGGTAGAGCCGCTCGAATTCCCCTTCCTCGGCATCTGAGATTGTGCCTTCAGGGGACTCAGGCCGTGCCTTATAATCAGCACCTACCTGTGAGTTCAGGGTACTCAATTGAGCCTCTTCAACAGGTAGTCTGCCCAGCGAGACTGATAGAGGATTGTAGTGATATTCTGCGGGACTATCATGACCTCCAAATGGACTCAAACCGGCAGATTGAGCATTCTGATAGAAGAGCTGTGGCGGGTAACCTATGTCATTTGCTAGATGTTGCTTCATGGCAGGGGAACGCCAGCCCACTCCAGGATCAATGCGGCCGCAGGCATTGAAGAGAGGTTCGATGTTCTCCTTATCCATGGTCTCAACAGCGGTACGTTCTGTGAATGCAGATAGATGAGTAGCGGAGCGGGACGCACACTCGTCCGTGCGGGTTGTGTATTCGCGCAGTAGGAAAATGGGGTGAGAAACGGCAGATGCTGCATATGACAATCCACCACCGGTATGCTGGTTCCTCGAGCTTCGCCGGTGCTGCCCTTCCTCGTCACGGTATACTGCGAACTCGTTGCGATCCTTGAGCCCGCTCCTTCTCTTAGGGACAGACTTAGCCTGATCGTCTGCGCAGCTCCTCCGGTATATCGAAACTTGGCCCTGACGTGTTTGAGCAGCACTCGGGAAATGCTCGCCAATACACTCGACACCCTGCCTTTCGGTCTTTTTGTTTCTCTTCTTGTTCGGTCCATGTTGCCGACGGTTAACGTTAGCGTCAAGTTGCGAGAGAACCCTCTTGGGGCGGCTGACTCGTCTTTTGGGTACGGGCGTTTCACCCTTGAGCGGGCTACAATCCTCAACGTTGCCAGAGATCACCCGTTGCTTTCGGAGGATTCCCGTTGGAGAGAAGACAAGTTCTGTCGGCTCGACGCAGAGGGAGGTCTTTTCCATCATCCTCAAGATGCTCTCATCCTTCTTTTGGTTACGTCGACGCCTCATCTGTTCTGTAGCAGAATCGAAGATGTCCATCCCAGGCCACAGGATGCCCTTAAGTCTAGCCATCTCATCCGCCCTCTCTTTGTCCAGAAGGTCGGACAAAGGGCAGTCAATGCTCTCACTTTCATCCAGGAAGGGATCGCTTCTGTATCCGCGATTCATTGTATTTGTGCCGGTCACCATTCTGTCCTCTCTTGGACTTGTGCAATACGGCATAACAGAAAAGCCATCGTCGGACGCAATCACATCACCTCTGGGCTCACGTTTCCAAAGCTCGTACTCAGTATCCCTGGACTCACTTCCGTGCATTGTGTGAGAGTAGGACTGGCACGTCTGGGCGGAAGGGTCTGTTCGAGTAACATAGGACACCGAGGAGGTTGATCCAGCGTGTGGAAGTTTCAACGGTCGTTCGATGTAGGTATCAGCGAGGCGAGGGTCTAGATAGTCCGGAAATGGGTTATGTAACAGGGGAAGAACAGATAGTGCGACATCTGACTTCTCGACCTTGACTTCTGCGTGGGTCGTGGGCTTTGTCGATGTCTTCTTCTTTCGAGCTTCCTTTGAGGACATTCGGTCCGAAAGCAATCTCCCGAGATTGTTGGTCTTATACCAATGGTCATATTCGTCCAGTAGATCGACTGCTTGTTGCTCCTGATGACTGCGTACCTGAAGCTTGAAATAATGAGAGAGATGGGCTTTTGAAGCGACGTGGGTCAGCAAGTGAGATACATCGCTGAACGTGGGACGTTTGGGGCAGATGTTGCATAAAAGTGCATCTGCATCCATGGTTAAGGGATCTAGAAGGATAAGAATTCGAACTTGAACAAAGCTATCAAGGGAAGCAACAAAGGGTTAAATCCAGAGTGGTGCTTGCATGGATGGGAACCGATCAATGTGCTAGCATAGAGACCAATATAGAAAGACTGGACCTGACAGAATAGCGTGGGAAGGTCAAGACCACTGACGTGAGGATGGCAGATAGCACAGGCACACCCTGAGAACCTTCCTTCCCTGCGAGGACATTCGTGCCTACCTACCATTGTTATTGTTGTTGTTGTTGTTGTTGTTGTCATCTTAGCCGACGACAATTGAAGAAGGAACCAACCGCCACAGGCCATGAAGGGTGGTTAGTAGTAAGGTAGTCAGTCGCCTTAGAAGGCCGCTATAGCTATTGGGAGGGTTTACTAGGGACATAGACTGACACCTCCGAGACCGGAATGAGGCATATTGTTGACGCAAGATTATCGTAATGCATAAAATGGAACATCCTAACATATTGACTATCAATATAGATCTAGTAGTAATTCGGATACATATGTGCCACTGCGTCTTAACGGCCGCTTAACAGGCCATTGTAGAGGGGTGAAGCGGAAATAAGTCGCAGTGCCTATCTTTTTTCTCCTGCCTTGTATCCCATTATCCATTGAGAAAAGAAAAAATGGGTTATTAGATGGCAGGAGGTAGTACTACGAAAGGTGTGATGGAAGAAGCCAGAACGTCACAAACAAGGAGAGCTGATTACGGGGCGAGGCATCTCGTGGTTATACTCTTCGGCATACAACTGGTCAACTCGTCAGCATGGTGTCCCTATAAAAAAGGGACTTGACTCAATGAGTTACTTACTAGACTGGATCTACTTCCTGCAGACCATCGAATTTAAGAAGGCTCAGGCCGGCGACACCGAAACAAGTATGGAAGACATCGACCATACTACCGGGTCTATCACCGATACCTCCAGCATCCGAGTCCTATGGCGGATTAGTCAATACCCAGCGAGACATAAAAGGGGATATTACCTGGCAGCGCAAAATGAAAGCAGCAAGCTTGCTGCCGTCGATCCAATGCAGTCTGTCTATCATTGCCAGACTAGCACCAACCCACCAGCTATAGCAAGCATCTGGCAGCTTTTCAGGACGCCCATTAAGACCTCCATTATCAACCTGTCTCTCGCTCAGCCAGCCGCCCAAGCGGTCCCTGTTTACCAAGTCTAACCGCCCGGCAATCGCTAGAGCGCCAACACAAGTAAAAATTTGACCAGCATGGGTCTCGGTTCCCGGTCGTATACCATAGCCACCGTCCAGGTTTTCACACTTCTTGACGTACTCCACCGCTTTGGAGACGTCAACCAAGTGAAGAAGTCCCAGAAGCGACAAGGCATTGAATGCACCGTACAGAAAACGGGTGTCTTGTTCGCCCCACTCATCTCCCTGGAATGCACCAGATTCCTGATCCTGTAATCCTGCAATGACTGCGCATGTTTAGTAAGACTTTGTAGATGCAGACCCAGGTGAAGTCATATCGTACAAGAGCCAATTTTCTCCTTGCCTCCTAGGCCACGCTTCTCTAATTCGTCCACGGCATCTAGTGTGACGAGAAGCTGCACGGCTGACACTGTGTACAGCATGTGTGCATCATGGCCTGGAGCAGCTCCGAATCCTCCATTGTCTCGTTGGCATGAGAGGACGAAATCGATGGTCTCTTGACGAGGCAATGCCTCTGGAGATCCCATGAGATGCAGAGCTGTCAACCCCCAATAAACCCCATTGAGGCGAAGGTGCTCCGTGAGCCAGTATTCCAGCTCGTCCCTCCTCTAGCATCATCTGTCAACCGCCTTCCCTACCGTGTGGGGAACTATGGTTGGAATAAGAGCAACGCACGCTATCCAGTTTTTTGACGTATTCCACGTGTTTCTGAACGCAAAGTTGCTGGTTGAGCGGAAGGCCAACGGCCTTCCCCGGATCTGAAACCAGGGACATGTGTGAGAAACGGGAGATACAGCAACCGGGGCCTGGCAAAGACACCCTTCTAGAGTTGAAGTGAGAGTTAGTATATGAGATCAACTTAATTGTTAGACCCTCGATCGAGGGGCAAGAAAAGCTTTTCCGGGGTGTGAACAGGACTTGATGTCGTAACTATAATGCCCGCCACAGCGGAGATCAAATGAAACAGTTGTGAGGAACAACTTGAGATGCCACCTGGACGTCTGGTAGCTTGATAATGGGTGAACACAGGAAGACAAGATTCCAGTGCACGCGACCCTCGATGCAGACAAGTGAGCTTTCCGGAGACTTGACGAAAGAAAAACCTTTGGCAGGGATGTGTGCCGGTAGTCGGAAACCGAGAGGGCTTTGTGTCACGTGGGATGATGCCTACTGAAAGCAGCCGTTGGAGCATCCTTAGTAAGACGGCGGGGCTGATGTTTCAGCCCGGCTTCTACTAAAGGTAGTCTAAGGCGGGATCGTCATGGACCGTGGACAGCGGTGTGTGACCGTGTGAAACCCCTGAGAGCCAAATGGCAGTTGCCCCTGGGTCCCTGCTTCTCCCAGTGGCTCTCGCCTGCATTACTACTCTGTCTCATTGTTCTCTTCATGCGTATGCAAAGACAAGCATTAGAGCAACCACCTAACTGCTATCCTCCATCTACTACAACTCGCTGGGAAGTGCTATAATTACTGACATACATACATACATACATTTTGTACCTCTCAATGTATCTGCGTATAAGTGTATCTCCTGTACTCCAGTACATCGGTTGCGGTGAATATACCTTGATGGTGCTGCCTTGCCGCTATCATTAGTATGACAAATAGTTATTTGCAGCCATTGATCAAGAGGTGCTGTATAGTCTAAGTGGGGTTGACCTACGGAATATTCTACTCGTGTAGTATCTAGTGAGTTCTTTAACCAATTGCTCGGTAACCTAGATAAGGTAGAAGTGCGGATATATCCATACTACACCGTAGTGGTCCTTCTTACTCGTACTCATGTACTATCTTCACATGGGTGCACAGCCGCAGGGGCCTCCCATGTGTACCGTACTGTACAGTAAGTAGACACTTGGTGTAGGGACAGACTGAGTCTTGTAGACTTACAGGTGGTGAGAGCATCCGCAACACACAAGCGAGATCACGCATCACCACTGACGTGTAGGTGGTTCTGTGGAATGCTAATGTCAAAGTAATCAATGCTTAGCGCAAAGATGATTATAGTAAATCAAGAGCTTGCAATCCATTTTCAAAGAGCGGTTTATTTCCAGTGACTGTCCTGGAAATTATGTTTCTTCCATTGTTGCAATCGAATGGGATGCATAATGGGTAGTAACTTGGTACCTGCAACAAGCGGGGGCAGGATAGGACCGTCTCTCCCATGGATCGCTTGCTGGTTGCATGCCTTCTCTATGTATCGCCGATTTCCCAAAACCCCACCAGTTGTATCATAGTGTATGATTTGAACCATGGTAACGAGTTTTTTGAACAAAGAATAGAAGAGAAATTATTGAGACAAATAGTTGTGGTGAGATCGCCACAGGGTTCCCTGAGCATACGCAGAGAACCAGTTGAATAACCTTAGATGGGCAATGGTATAGAAAGAAGTGGATCATGCAGCATCAGGACTGAGAAGTATATTTGGAAGTTTTCACCTAGCTAGGTCGGACAGTTCCGTACGATAGGTGCTATGATTTTAAATGTATGTAGAATATTATAGGGTGCACTGCGCTCGTCAAAGATATACACAGTAGAGTGCTTCTTAGGAGGGAAGGCCATGCGCTTTCAGGTACAGGCTCCAGGCTCCAGGCTTAAATTTTTTTTCTTCTTTTCTTTTCTTTTTTTTTTTTTTTTTTTTCTGCTGTGACTTTCCGAGGTGAACAAAGTCGTTGACGAGGCCGGGGGTGTATTTGATTTGCCTCCCGGGTCAGTGGAAACCCTGTTAAGCAACAGCTGGTGGTTGGTTAGGTTTAATGGGGAGTCTCTGCATCATCCCGCTGGTCCAAGGCACCGTGGACCAAACTAGTACCTTTCAGTTCCGATCATAGCAGCCACTCACCGTTCCCGCCCCGATCTTTCGGTGTGAAATTCAGTTCCCATTCGGTGGGATGGAGGCTGTAGCCCCGTACAACGGTGTAGGTAACGGAGTACTACTTCCCCTATACTGTTGATGCACGCGCACACACACATTGTTCAATTCCAATACTATCAGACCGATAGACCGTGCACCTAAGAGAAAACGTTTGATCGACTTGTTCCGGGGTGTAGAAATCGGCAATGCTTTATCCGGCAATTACCAACAATGACTATCATTGTTCTTGTTGTTCTTGTTATGTTCACCATGCTAGTACTAGTATACTATTATATTGGGTATTCACTATGTGCACAGTACAGTACACATCCTTTTCCAGTCAAAAATGAAGAAAAAGAAAAGAATGGCAATCGATTGTGGTTGTATGAGTAGAAATTGGAACAATCAGTACGTGGTGGACCAACGTCATCCTCCCGTTTCTACCCTCCCCTCCCCCAGCCACGAGTTCTTTTCCTTTTCCACAATCAATCTCTCCCTCCCAAATTTTCGGACCACCAGCTCTTTTCCAGTTCCTGACTTAATTGACACTCGTTCTTTGGTTAAGATCTAATCTGCTAAGGCTTGGTTTTATTGCCATCCCATCCCATTAGCCAGGAACAAGTTCTGACAGTAAAAGCTCGAGCGACGAAAGCATATTAGCCCAGCCTTACCTGTTTTTCCCTTTAGTATTTTTTATACCGTCTTCTTATTCCGTGTCTTGAAATATTTTTTTTTCTATTATTTATTATTTTGTTTTATCAGTACGACGGGCCGACTACTATTCGTCTTCCTTTGACCGGCCCCAAAGCGTCCGTCTGTGCACTAACCAGATAGGCTTTCCATAAATCCATAAGCACTCTGAAGCCACGCAGTAACTATTTTGGAGCCTTGCAACGCCATCTCCACTGCTGATTATCCCCCCCTTAAAAGACGGAGGCTTCTTAGCCTGACACACAGCCGCGCTTGCATAACGCTGTCAAGGAATGTGTCGTCGCTGCGACACTCGAGTCCGAGCACCTACAGCACCGTGCGGGAATCATTCACTTCTTGCGTCTCTTTGATCTACCTCAAAACACAGCGTCTTCGAAATTACTCATCGGACGAGCTAGTCTTTGTTTCTTCCCCGACTTCTCTTTGCCAATCTTCGAACCGTCCTCGTCGTTGGTTTCAGTTCTTGTTCGCTCGCCCGGGTTCCCCTTGGTACACCCACCCACCGCCCTCTTCAGCACCGCTCAGACACACACAAACCAACGGTCTTAGGCGAGCGTGGATTTCCCTCAGCGGCCACCACGGGTTTCCCTCAAGTGCAGCAGTGTGGATCGGGTCCCCGACCATTATAGTTGCAGGGGAGAAGAGGATTAACTGGAGGGGTATCAGCGTCTAATATGAGGGGCGACACATCTAGGTACGTGTGGTGACGGACAACTTTCTTTTCACCCTTTCGCGCGTTTGCCCTGCTGGTCAATGTCGCTTCTCTCTTTGTGTCTTCATCTCGGCCTCCCTGCTGCGCATCTTATCCCCGGTGGGAACGCGGTTGCTTTGTCGTATAGCCGCATCGCCGCATCTATCGCTTCTCGTGTGACAATGACACCGTTCTCTATCTCTTTCAGCATTATTCGTTGAACAAAGCTTCTCCTACCCTCGGTCCACTAACGACCATGCAATTCCATTTTAGATACAATTGTTCAATCTGACTTCAAAGCACCATCTCAGCTTACTCCTCGTGTTTTCAGCTAGCTCAATAATTTAGGAGAGATTGGCGAAGGCTGGTTCCCTTCCGATCCTTTCAACGCGACAACCTCAGCCTACCCATTCTATACACCCGAACCATCAATACCGCCCATTCGTGAAGAGGGAAAAGCAAGGAGACATATGTTTATATCGCCGGACGGTGGTTAGCGCTACCCAAACAAGTAAGCGAGCCCTGGAATCCGCTTGCGATCAGTGGGTTGGCGCCTCAAATAGATCCCATATCTCAAGATCAGAGTAAGTTGCTGACATAGGTACCTTGCAGTTAGGTCGTTTTCTTCCTCGAGACACCGCCTTCTCATCATCCTTTGGTGAATCCATCTTCATAACCGATCGATAGAATATACTCGATACCCCTCACTCGAGCACGCATCTAGCTCGTGACAACAACTAAAATGCCGTCGAGGCAGTCCACTGTTCCCAATCTAGATCTTAGCCCTTCCACCCTGCAGGGAAATGCGAAGATCTCGTCTCCACTGACGCCCGGCGCCCAAAGCTCCGACGGACCGAGTCCCCTGACACCCCATTCTCCTAAGTCTTCATCGAGTTCGCCATTTTTCAAGGGGGCAACAATAAGACCTGTCACCCAAGAGTCCAATAACCACAACAACCACAGCAGCCCTACGTCTACCAGTCCTGCTACTGCGGAACCCGCTACCCCAGGCCTTACAGCCATTCCTCAGTATCCTCCTTCCCCGAGGGATTCTCCCAAGCACTCCCGGGACCCATCCCGCTCCTTCTTCGCCAATCTCAAGGCGCCCAAGGTGTCGCATAGGGCTCAAAGGTCAGACGGCTCTGGCGATTCAGGGAGTAACCCCAAGAGCCGTGGCAGTTCTAGGGATCGTAGAACACAGATCTCAACAAAGCAATACGAATCGACTCCTGACCTGCCGGGCACCATTGAGCGCGCAGCCCAACAAGAACGTGGGTACAAATCCAATGCGCTTAGCTTTTATGACTATAGCTGACAGATCGATCCTTAGGTGGCAATCACCCAGAGGAGAAGATATCACAGCCGACAGACGCGAAAAAAATCCTTGCGGAGGCGGAAGCGGCTAGTGTAGCTCGGAAGAATAAACCGCGCTTCGCAAATCTACTCTCTCGTTCCCGTTCGATCAGGCTAGACGAGTCTTCTATGAACAGGATAGCGAACAGACGACCGTCCACTAGTCTCATGAGGTTGGAGGAGTGCAGCCAGCGGGAGGCTCACGAGCCCCCCAAAGCATCACGTCATGATCGTGGTATAAGGACTGCCGGCAACCCCACAGCACGCAGTTACACTTCCGACCGACCTGCGGAATATCATAACGGCTCTGTACGCAGTAATAAAAACTATGGCGCATCCATAGTTCCGTCTGCGTCGCTGAGTCAGGTTTCCGGCGCATCGGCTACACTCTTCAATAATTTGAAGCAGTCCTCCAGTGGTGCAGCAGACCGCATTGGCAAAGCTGGGAAAGGATTCTTCGGGAAAATTACTCGCAGCGGCAGCACCAATGAGCGCGAGTTGTTCAATGACGACAACTATGTCTGCACCGTGATCAACCTGCCCTTAATACAGCAAGCGCGTCGGACTCGGATAGCGAAAAGGCTCGAAGATTGTCGGGATAAGACAGAATTTTGGATGCCTGCTTTGCCCTATCGCTGCATTGAGTGAGTTTGAAAGTGTCCATTGATGAATCTAGCTGCTAACGTGACTTCAGTTACCTCAATTTCAAGGGCTGCGAGGAAGAAGGGCTATATCGTGTGCCAGGTAGCGGCAAGGAAGTGAAACACTGGCAACGGAGATTTGACACAGGCATGCGCACTTAGGCTACACTTGCGGTCTGCTTGGATGCTAACTCATGAAACAGAATACGATATCAACCTCTTTGATGTACCGAACCTGTACGACATCAACACGATTGGGTCGATGTTTAAGGCTTGGCTCCGTGAACTTCCCGATGAACTGTTTCCCAAGGAGACTCAGGCTATGATTGCCGAGAAATGTGAGGGCGCAACAACAGCCCCGCAATTGCTGAAGGACGAGCTCTCCAAATTGCCGCCTTACAACTATTATCTTCTCTTCGCCATAACATGTCACCTCAACCTGCTTCATTCCTACGTGGAGCAAAATAAGATGGACTATCGAAATCTGTGCATCTGTTTCCAGCCTTGTATGAAAATCGATGCTTTCTGTTTCCATTTCCTCGTTTGTGACTGGAAAAACTGCTGGCAAGGTTGCTGGACAGAGAAGGAGTACCTCCAGCTCGAGAAGGACATGGATGAGAAGGAAAATTTCTCTTCCCCCCATGACGGGATGTCCTATCAAATCCAACACTCGTCAATCAATGATGAAAGGGCCGTGTCCTCTGGAAGCAGCCAGCCTGCATTTGAGGAAGAACCGCCACATCCGGAGACGCCCAAGGTCCGCAAACACAGGCCTAAGAATATCGAGACTGCGCATACTAGGAGCGTTTCCCAGCTTCCTGAACTTGGACCCCCTCTTTCTCCCATTCAAATATGAACGACGCATCCTCTGAAGTTTGGGATGAAGAGGCGAAATTCCTCCCTACACTTTGATTGCTTGACCGGCTAGGCTGCGCCAAAAGTCGCACTTTCTCTCTGCTTTTGATTTTCGAAGGGTTTCAAACCTGTCAATTGGCATCATGTGCTGCCTCTCGGACTGGTTCCGCAGGTAACGCATTATGACTAAGGCTATATACTTCGGATCTAGGCGTCTAATCTTCATCAATCTCGCTTTCAACGTCGATACATACATGATTTTCAGCATATGCCCTTCTATAGTCTTGCCTTGTCCTTTCAACTTGCAGTTTGTTTGTCTCTTTTCGCCATCTCAATCATCTTGAGCCTATCTCATACTGCATGCCTGGCGCTTTTGGAGTCGGTTATCATTATACAGTCTTATTGCTCTTTTTGTACAGAGTTTGGAGTATCGTTGGGTCACCTTTTGCTTCATCTTGTTTTTAGCCCTGGTGACATCTATCTATTACATCTTGGCATGCATGTATCTTTCTTTTCCCCGGTTTGCCCTATATGGATTCCCCATTACAGCTCCATCGAATGCTTTTTTGACCTAACTTTGTCAAATTTGCCTTTTTTTTTCTCAGTTTTTCTGTGTATTATTCCTCGTTGCACCTTGAGGATTTATGTTGCTTTGATCCGTTGCTGTAATATAAGACCACCTCGGCGGGCTGCCGCAAGTTAATTTGAAAGACCTCTTATGAAAAGTTGTCTTGTAGTGTATATGCCCTCAACGAAACTTCGAATGACTTGGATGGTACTTGTATACTACCAAAGCGTAAATGTAATATTGCTTTTCTGGGCCTACCAATGATAATGTGCATACGTAGGCAAGTTGACATTCAAGACCAGCAGACCAGCGACTCCGACCGAACGCCTTATAAGGAAAGCCCCCGTTAAATGATGCAAATGAGGGATTATCACCAACAACACAACCACGGCTTCTCAAAACGCACTTGTCATTCCTGACTGGCTTAACCGCCGCCAGACTTTCTCGACTTGCGCTCATTCGACCGCATCTTCCTCTCATTGCGCCGTATCCTGTCCTTGCGTTCGGCGCGCGAGATTCCACGAATAGAGCTTCCCTTGGCAGCGGCTTCTTCCTCCTTCTTCCAATCCTTCTCGTTCACCTCCACCAACCAGTCATCCTCGTTCTTGTTCTTTCCCTTGTAGCCCCAGCGAGGCACCCATTCACCCTTCTCCTCATCGTACACGAGCTTCTTGCGGCGCTCCTTGTCTGCCAAAGCCGCACCAGGCTTGCTACTGAATTTGCCAATACCCTTCTTGCGTGCGAACAACTCCCACTTGGTCGGCGGCTTGGGCGTCGGCAGGGGCTTGTGACGAGGAAGCGCAGTGGCGGGTGCGGGAAGAGTGAGAAGTACACCCTGTTGTGAGGAGTTGATGGGGCAGGTTGTCAAGAGCTGGTTGAGGAGAGACTGTGTGCCGTCGCGGGCGGTGGCCTTCAGGGTAGTTTCCAGCGGCTCGGAGCGGGAGATTTCGAGGGGATTGGGATCATTGACAAGCAAGTGACCGAGATCGAAAGTGTACGGTGTGGGCTTGGAGACAGTAATAGGACTGAGGCGATGGGCTAGTCAGCACATGGACTGTACGTTGATTTTGTCACGTTCCGGGGCGCATTTATAGATCTGACTTACAGTCTTTCCGGCTTCGACTTGGTGGCAGAAGCTGCCTGGGTAGCAGTAGTTGCCATTGGTTCTAATTTGATGACAACTCGGCCACTCGTAACTGAATTCACACTCGAATCAAGATTGAGAAGAAAGGACAGTATCTGGACGTCCAAGCGTGCTGGACTAGCGATAGCGCAGGGGAAAAAAAAATTAAAGGAAAAAAATGACGGGCGGTGAAACCGGGTCCGCTGCTGCTATACTACACCGCCTTCCACAAACAGGCTGCCATTGCACTAATCCCAAAAGGGCCCTTAGAGGAAGTTCCTTAGTGTCGAGGTTCGAAAATGTGCCTCCGAATTTCCAATTCCAATTCCCATTGCCGTTGCGGCGAGTCTCCGGCGCAACCTCCGTTCCTTCTTTCACCACCGCACTCCTCCACTGACCACTTAGACACTGGCCAAGGTGCCAGTGCGCCATTCCACTCGCAATGGTATCCTCATTCTGCTGGAGCTGCCTGACACGGCTCCCAACAGCGTCCCCCCGGCCCATGCTTCCGCCGACCTTGACAGCACAGCGAGTCGCGGCGTTCCACACGTCGAGTCCACTTTTGGCAATGCCTCCGAAGAAGAAGGCATCTGGTCAACAACAGGGTCCGAAGCATCGCACAGCGACGACTTTCAAGATGAAGAAGAGAAAGGTCACTGACAGAGTGCGCCCTCCTCCCGTCGGGGAGCGGAGAGCACTCCGGAAACGCATTGTCCTCAGCAACCCTAATGCCCTCGAAGTTGCAGACATGCAGGATATCTCTGCGGAAAACATGGTGGACTCTCGGCTTCGTGGATCTATTCTTGGCTTGCCCGTGCCCATGCTGGATCAATTGAGAGCTGTTCAGGCCTTCAAGCCCAAACAAGGCTGGTCTATCTTTCGCCGGCCCGGCACCGTGACGAGACGGGAAACTGTCGAACTTGGACGGTTGATCGATGGTATCTCCGATAAACCTGAGGACAGGGGCAAGGTAGTCAAGAGAATCGTCACTGGACCCCAAGGTACCGGAAAGACAGTTCACCTCCTTCAGGCCATGTCGATGGCCTTCACCAAGGAATGGGTTGTTGTGACTGTTCCTGAATGTATACTTGACCCCTCTTGACGTACCATGCCACAAATCACTAACCAAAGACATTTAGGTCAGGACTTGGCTTTGGCCAACACTAGCTACGCGCCCCTTTCGGAGAAGAACCCCAACGTATATGTTCAAAACCAGGCCACCGCCGCTCTCTTGTCCCGCACTGTGACCGCCAACCAGAAAGTTCTCTCTAAGTTGAAGGTCTCTCGTGAACATCCTGCCCTCAAGTCTCCCGTGAAGCGCGACACGACACTCGAGGCTCTCGCCAACCTTGGGATTCAAGACCCTGCCTCCGCCTGGCCCGTCTTCCAGGCTTTGTGGACTGAGCTCACGGCTACATCCCCCGCCACTGGCTTCGAGAAGGACTTCGCCTCTCGTCCTCCTATGCTCGTCGCCGTCGACGGTTTAGCCCACTGGATGAAGGAGACCAAATACCGCACTGCCAAGTACGAGCTCATTCACGCTCATGACCTTGTTTTCGTCCAGCACTTCCTCTCTCTGCTGAAGCCCGGCAACAACCAGCAGTCCGTTCTGCCCAACGGTGGTATCCTGCTCTACGCCACCTCCGCCTCCAACAGCCCTGGTGTCTACAGTCTTGATGTTGCCCTCAAGCGGGTGGCCGCTCGCCAACAGGGCGTGTATCCTTCCAGCCCGGACTACCCCATGCCCACCGCCTTCAGTCAACCTGACGAGCGTGTCCTAACTGCGTTTGAGTCTCCCAAGTCCTCTGTTTCCACAGAGGGAACCCTGACGCTTCAGACCCTTGCCGGTATCTCTCGCGAAGAAGCCCGGGGCTTCATGGAGTACTTCGCGCGCAGCGGTCTTCTGAGACAGCAGGTTAGCGAAGAATGGGTCAATGAGAAGTGGACTCTGGCTGGTGGCGGTGTGATCGGCGAGCTTGAGAAGCTGGGAAGACGTCTCACAGTGCCTGCCCAGGTCTAAAGATTGTTCAGTGAACGATTAGCAGGGAGGGAAGCTTGAGACGATCAGTATTCATCGCTCCCCCAAGATACTTACCACTGACACATCTTGTCATACGGGGCGATTTATGTATGTGTATGTAAAGTTTCATGCTGGTTTTCCTTTTTCTGGCCCACCCTCACACCCATCGGCCTGTGATGCTCTGGATAGACTACCAAGTTCTTTCTCCCGTGGGTCGTTGTTATACGGCTTTCTAAAGATAAACACTGTATTTTATATGATTGGGTTTCATTTGTGTGTTTGGCTTGATTTTTTTTATTGTGTGTGCATATAATGGAATTTTGTTTTGACCAAAAAGCATGCTCGCCTTTGGCGGGTGGTTTTTATTTCATACTTGTGTACGGAGCACTTCGTGGCTATTCAAGTTCGTATACTTACATCAGATGAGGAGGAACAGATGACGACACAACTTATAACAGAACAAATACAGCAAAACATCATCGGCAACAGTGCGGTAGCAAACCAAAGAAAGGGTACGGCACGGTAGTCGAGGCATGCTGAGATGAATACACGAGGAGACCACTTCATACTTTCGATGGCTATAGTTTGAGCGTGGCCTGATAGCGAAAGTTCTTGACCGATATGTCCGACTCGCGCTCACTGAGTAGCTCCCTGGATAGTCCCTCCCTGCGCTCTTTGGGCCCCGGAAGGATCTTGCTGTTTGCCCTAAGCAGTTCCACCCTGAGCAGTTCCACCCTCCGTCAACTGGACTCGTCTTCAGAAGAATCGTGCGGTCGGGGCCGAGAAGACTTAGTCCGCGCTCGTGATGGCCCTGTAGGAAGATGGGGGTCGGGTGACGCAGGACCATCGGGTGCGGCATGTGTTGGCCCAGGACAGTTACATGGCTTACCCAGCACACGCTGTAGGACAGACTCTCTCTCGTCTCTATCTCGATCGGAAATATACGAGATGCGGATCTCCTCCTGGGCCTTAATCGGTTTAGTTGCCCATACGAGCAATCGATTGGGGATCTCCGTGTCATATCCCCATTGCGCATTGCCGTTGTCCTTGCACGCATGATCGAAGAAGCTGAATCCCGGAAACAGGTGTAAAAACCGACAGGTGGGGTCATACTTCTCGTACTTTTCTTCACGCCATTCCTTTTGTTGACTGGGTCTTGGGAACCTCCAGCCCTTCTTGATTTTGTCGTTTCGGTTGATCTTGACGCGTAGGCCCTGATCCCAGGGTACGGCGTTCACCAGGAGTTTCTGTAGCACCCGCTGAATCACCCAGGTATCAAAACTGAGGTCCCGGAATATGTCGACGCCCAGGGTCATCAGGATGTCAATGGGGACCTGGATGTTGGCGGCAAATGTAAAGGGGAAGCTCTGGTTAGCCCAGTCCGCGCAGCCTTCGAGGGCGAAGAGCTCGTCGAGCTCGTGTGCGTGAAGAGTAGGGTTTGTCTTCCGTCTGAGAAGGGTTATGTCGAGGACTTCCCGGAGCAGGAGGCTTAACACGGTGCCATGCATCTCGTTGGAATGTGAGAGCCACGTTTGTTTATCCTTGAATCTGTAGACGACAGGTCGCATGGCGTCGTGGAGCCATTCCCAATCCTTCCCACATGCACGGAAGTGGTATCGTCTCCGAGCGTTCTCAGCGCAGGTTTCGTCGCCGTCTTCTCCCCGAGCAGGGCAGAATATAATAGGCGGGTCACTGTCGATACAGCCGCATGCTTCTCTGGTGGTTTTGTCTTTCGGGTTAGCCCTTCTCGCCTGGCTGAGCTGATCGCTCTGCCTACGCTGCTCATTGGAAGTGATCACTCTTCGGCAGTTATCACAGTCGAGTATCCTCGCGGGGACGTGGTCTTGGGGAAGTGGCGGTCGTTTGATGGCAAGGTGGCCCCGGGCTGAAGGTATTTCGACCCAGATGAGTTCATCTTTGGCGATGTCATCGGTCGCCAACATCATATACCTTTGCTCTCTTTCCATCGCGATCCTGCATTTCTTCCAGGGGAGACTGGCATTCCTGGTGACGAATAACTCGTTTGCCTTTTCCGCAAAGCCTTCCCCTTCGCCGGTCTTGGGCAATCTCACCGTATCATCTGCTTCATAGGGATAGGGTCTGTCTCCATAACTCCACCCACTACGTCGCTCGTGATACAGGGTACTGCGAGCGTAGTCCTTGGTCAGTGTCCAATTGCACGTCGAAGATCCTTTTATCTTCTTGAAAACCTCAGGGCGCCGTTTGGACGGTAGCGTATCGCGATCATTCATGATAACCTTGTCCACAAGGTCCTGCTCGAAGTGCGGTTGATCATTCCACCCTTGAAGAGCCATGAGACTGAGACAGATAATGTTCTGAAGTGCCTTGCGCATGGTTGGAATAAAGTAGTTGATTCCATTGCCACGGCGCCGCAAGCGAATCTCATCTTGCACTCCGCCGACCTCAATGTGCTGCTCAATCGCATGCCAGACCAGAGTATAAAGGCCAGGTTGAACGTTTCGTCTTAAAGGATTGACTAACACCTCAAGTAGGAGCTGGGCTCGATAAGCGTCCCCAATGGCAAGGTCAACCATGGCGTGTCGGTAGTGGCAATAAGCTCGACCCATCCAGTACATAGGGTTGTATGGACTTCGGAGGATGGCGCAAGTGTACAGGTCAACTGTACGTGCTGTCTCATCCTCTGAGATGTTGATCGCAAACAGGCGACTGATGCCTGTCCTTTCAACTCCCCAACGGGAGAGGTCACTGCGCCGCAGGGCCCGATAACACTCCGGCCCTGCTGTCTGGTATGTTTCAAGACGCTGGCGCAGTACAGCCACTGTACCCTTGGGGTCGAGGCCCCTCTCAACAAGAGCCTCTTTGAGTTGGTCAGATTTCAAGGACTGGGTCGCCTTGGGTTCGAAGAATGTCCACCGGATAATCTCGTCATCGTCCTGGGATCTTTCGTCCTTTGGGAAGATGTCATGGAAATGCCACGAGTGATTCGTCCATGCTGTCCCCTGATCATTGGGGTTAACCGGGGTGAGATGTTGACGCATCAGGTCATTGTAAATGTTACGTGCTAGGGCATGCATATGGTCCGCAGCCCTCTCCTCGTCATCGACTGGGCGCAAGAATGGCCTCTCCCCTGCAGTATTGTGGTCTGCTTGAATCGCCGAGTCTGCGCGAAACCAGAAGCGGTGAGCAATGCGGGCATCGTTCTGATTCACATGCTGTCCCCATTCGACCTCATCGTACAAGTTGGGCCTCGGGGGCAGCGGCAGCGGCAGTATCACGTTATCAGGGGGACGCCGCAGATGATAATTAGGAGGGATTTTGTTGTCCGACATGGTGCAATTGCTGGTTCTCTCCCAGGTTCTGTGCTCGAGAGATGATAAGAGTCTTCTGAAAATGAGATTTCGGGTTGATAGAAGAGAACTACGCGTTTGCCCCAACGCTTGTTGGGTGTGTTGACCTTTTTAGACATGGTGGTACTGGCAGGGCTACCACTTCGCGCGACTTCGAGCAACAAAGAACGCAAAGGGCACAAAGGAAGACAGAGCATGTAAACTGCGGGGAATGAGCTCGTAAGGCTCACCAGTCAATAATGATTTGGAAGTGGTCCACGTTTGAGAAAATGTCCCTCCGAGACAGCATCGCGCGCATAAACAAAGGACGGAAATAAACCTTGGAACGTCTGCCTCTGCCCGTTCTCCTATTTCAGGTGGTCCTCATACTCTTGAACAATGAAGGTGTGTGCTCAGCCTGAGCTGTCTATCATGTAAAAACGAGGCAAATTAAAGTGGTGTGCTTTTCGTTCGCATTATCCGAAGGCTCGAGAACGAGAGAAGTAGAAGAAGAGGGTAGTGGATGGAGAATAAGTGAAGTCGGCACGGTATTGTAGGTATTGCAGTGGGTGTTCGGCACCGCCTCGCTCGGCTCTCCTTCCGACCCTTCTTCCCCCCGTCCCCCATCCATACGCCGAGGGTTCGATAAATAATACCACGACCGCAGATAAACTAGGTCACCAGGGAAGGGGGTATAGTACAGCTCAGCTTTCTTCCTGTTAAGTTGATCTGGTGCCACCCAAAGTCAGCAGGACAATCATCCATCCATCTGTTTCTTTCTATTCCTCGTGCTTCTCTTAGATCAGCCAGCCACTTCTCTTCTTCCCGCTCTGTCATTCTTTTTCACCTCACTGTTCTCGAGGAAGAGGATCTACTTCGCGCAAGGCAAACTTCTCTGTTGAAAACACAAACTTGATAAGGAGATGTACGGGTCGAATACAGGGCCTTCACAACCAGAATGGCGTCTCACGTCGGCCACTACTGCTTCAAGTACTGCGACGTCGCACAATCCCCCACAGCCGTCATGGCAGGCAAACCCCCCTCTTCCGGCTCGCCCAACACCTAATCAGGGTGGATCGCGACCGAATGCCAGTTCTCCTGTGGTGAAGAACGCGGGCGCAAATGTCTCTCCAACCTCCAATATGGCAGGAATGGACACAACTTCATGGGGAGTGAAATACAACAGGCAGCAGTTTCAGGACCCGAGCCCCCCACCACTCCCGGTAAGTGTACTAAAGTACAGTACACTCTATACACATACACCTGGCAGTATTACCAGAATTTGGGGGCTTTCGTAACTGACAAACTCCCCAGCCGCGACCTTCAAGCACGACACAATCCCATTCTATCCAGACGAATTCTTCCGCCGGTGGCTCGTTGGATGTCAAAAGGCCTTCGTCGGCAACTCCAATGCAGGCAGCTCAAGATGCATCGAATCCATATCCGCAATGGAGCGCGCCTCCATTTGCATCCCATCAACAGACTGATTTCGCACCAACACAGGTCCCGCCACCACCTCCTATTCCTTCTGGTTACCAGGGCTTCGTTTCTCACTCCGGCGGCCAAATGCAGAATCATTTACAACCTCCACCATATTCTAGCGCCGTCTTCAATCAACCTCATGATTCTCCCGTACAGCAGCCCAGCCCACCAGCACCAATTCAAGCCCATCTCGTAGGGCCTCCAGCGCCTGATTCAGGACTGCCTCCACTTACAAGCCCACAGCAACCCCATTCGTCACATGTCATTGGACATCCAGAAACCCAGTCTCCGTGGGTTTATGAGACAACCACTAGCATAGCCCCTGAATTGCTACCTGTCGCCGCGCCTCCGGTACCACCCAAAACCAATCCCACTTCAATTGCTACTAGCGCCTCCGCTCTTAGCCCTGGTACTCCTTCTGCCTGGGAGCATCTATCGCCGACACCAGGGAACGTTGACGATGTTGCGGCTTCAGCTCCCATACGTGAACACGCGAGCCCAGTGGGCTCGGGACCCCCCTCTCACTTACCTCAAGCATCGAAATCAGCACCTCATAACTTCCCTAGTAGTTCTGGGCCACCTCCATCGGACTTGCACACGGGGTATATCAACACGCAGCCGGGGATTCATGATTCCCCCGTGAGTGTTGATACAGTACAGGACGATTACGAATCACCCGTCTCGCTTGGCATGAATGCCAGAGCGGATAGTACTGCGTCAATCCATAGCTCCGTCTCTACTTCAGAGACCGTGGAGAGTATTGATGGTGTCATTGAAGCATGGACTCGCCCTCTTACAACAAACTCACAAAAGCCTGACCTATGTGATGATGCAGACTCAGAACATGCAGTGCAAGATGAGAGCAAGACTAGTTTAAATGGGATCGAAAATAAGGCCGGTGAACTCGAAGGAACACATCGAACAGCACTTGCGCCATTAGATCGGCCCGATTCCTTCGACGATCTTGATACCTGGTCCAAATCCTCTCTGGAACGATATGTGGCAATGCTACGGAAGGAGGCGACGGCAGATACCGACTCAGATCGATTTGAGATTTTCACAAGTTTCATGGCCAAGGAGGCAAAGCTACGTGAAGTCTTGTATAGCATTGAACCTTACCCAAAGAGTGCCAACCAGACAATGACAGGCACTTCTCCTTCAGCATCGACGACACTAACTGCTCATGCAAACAGCAACGACATCGATCGTGTGTCCTCTCCTGTGGAATCTGGACTGTGCCCGGTGGAAACTGAGGACACTGCTGTACCTACTACTACTGCGGACGAACCAAGAGATGGCAGCTACAGTGGCAGCTACAGTCCGGGTGGCCGACCAATCCTTAGGCTTCACACACCTGACCCTGCAAGTGTGAAAAGTTCCCCTTCACATGCTGTTGCCCCTTCCCTTGATGCACAGATGTCATCCTCAAGACCTGCCTCAGTACCGCCTACGATGATTGATCTTGCAGCACATAAGCAGGACCTCTCTCCACTTGCTACCCATCCCCCACAGCCGATTTACACGCCGTTCCGTTACACGGAGGGTCCTCAAAGGGGCTCAGATGCCCTCGTGTTTGATCGTCCGGCTTATCAAGCTTATTCTGCCTTGCGTCAAGCATCTGCTGAAAGCGGGCGGGTGATGTCCAATGGCTTGCTTCCTGCATCAGAAGACCTCTCATTCCCTGCAGAGACACCAAACCAAGCAGGGCAGGACGAAACATTCATCGGCCTCATCAGGGAGAAAAGTATTGCGTACCGAAAAACAGCTTCCCAGAAGTCGTCGACTCTCCCACCACTACCTGCCTCCCTAAGACAAGGTAGAATTCCCGACCCCTTGGACGATTTACGCTCAATCGTGTCATCGTCACTGAGCAAAGAGTCTGTGAGCGGTATTGGAACTACCACGAAAAAGGAGCCCAAGGGAATAACCAATGACTTCACTTACATTCAAGAGGCGATAAATACCTGGGTTGCTTCGAATAAGTCTCGTAGGGAGGCACTGGAGAAGGAACGTGTCCAACGTCAGGATGAGTCCGAAAGACATATTGATGCCCTTTTCAACGCAAAGGAGATAGGGTATGCTGATATCAATGTCCTCGAGGAGGAATTCCGTCAGAAAGAAGCTCGCTGCCAGCTGGAGGAGGAGAGGCACGAACTGAACGACTTTATTGCACACGTTTTTGACCCGCTGGATAAACGATTGGAAGAGGAGGTCATGGCATTGCAAACCGGTTATGAAGCCGCTCTCGCCCAGCTTGACGACGGTGACGATACGATCCAGAAAACGGCAAATGACCATAGTCACGTGTCTAAGACAATGAAGACCGTCAATGAGATCTATCGTGACCTGGAGGCTCGCTATCAGAAGCGCCTCGAGATTGCTTTAGATCGCGAACGTCGACGAAAGAAAGCTGAGAGGCGGCCTCTTGTTTTTATGGGCGACTCGACTGCCCTCAAACGGCTGGATCAAGAATTCGATCAGATGGAGAAGCGCAATAAGCTGGAGGCTGCTCGGGAACGGGATGCGAGAGCCAATCGATTGATGGACTCTTTCGATGATGTTATCATGCATGGTCTAGGAGAGAACCAGAGGATTCTCGATGACATCACTGCAAAGGTATCACGAATCGATGTGGCAGGCCTTCGTTCTTCTCCTCTCTCAGAGAGTGAAATTGTGCAATTATTCAGATCAGCCAATCAGTTCATTGACTGCTTGCGCGAGGACTCCGAATCCATACTCGAGAATTTCGGTATCGCTGATGCACTTCTCAACGACGCTGATTATGGTGTATCTGTTGCTGAGGCTCGATGCTCAGACGCCGAGGCTGATGTTTTTCGTCAACTAGAGGCGGAGAAAAAGAAAGAAGATAAGAAGATCCAAGATGATCTAGAATCCAAGCTTGAGAGTGTTAGGGAAGGGCCAGCCCAGGTGGCCGCTAACATCAAGGATATTCTCCGTTCCCTCGGCCACGATACTGCCTCCGAGCAATCGCCTGCTCTGTTGCAGGAGCCTGTACAGCCGCCCAAAGATGCTCGCTCACCGAGTCCCGGCTCCGCCACCAAGCCTACCTCAGGCCAGCCTGTGCAAATTAACGAGCATCAAGAGCGACTTCGCAAGGCATTGGAGAATGCGAAGAAGAGAAACGCTGCAAGAAAGGTCACATGAGCACGAGCACAAGCTTGCTGTTTGTAGAAACAGCTTTATCTCAGTACATACATCATCAGTGTTGTTATTATGTAATTAGAAGTCCCGTGGAGCCTTATGCTTCTTTCCTCTTATCTTTTTCCTTCTTTCTTGGGGCGGCGGTTGGCCACATAACTTTAATGCTAATGTTTCCAGGTAAAGTATGTTCACTTATGAGGACTGCGGCACAGTGAGGGAGAAAGGTCTTCTGCTGCGAAGTGTGGAGGTTGCAAGCTGAGGCTGTATGTACTGTACATTTTGAGATGCGCCGCACGTCTAGTATCGATAATCGATGTCGAGTGGCTGCGATGGACCCAGCGGCACAGCGCAGCGATGGCACCACAACCACAAAGCTTGAGTGCTTTGTTCGCTTACCGACCTACTCACCTCTCAGCCTGCCGCGACTGAAACAGTAGATACGTCGACCGCAAACCCTGAGGCGCAGTCTTTGACAAGTTGCTACCAGTGGTGATCTACACCAGCCCACCTTGATATGTGGTCCGCAATACGAGGCACGGAGCGACCCAAGTCTTTTCGCAACCAGTGGGTGTGGAACTGGAAAAATACTCGTAGTGCCATCTTGGTATTGTAGAGCTCAGGTAACCAATGGCTTCAAGGAAAAAAGCTGACTAGCAATATTGACAAGAAGTGTTGAAAATGCTCCGGGCAACTAATTTCCGCTGCGTCGGTATGGAATTTCCGCACATACAGTACCGAGATCCGTCTTCTTCTGCGGCGCAGAATCACAACTTGGAAGTCATGAATCCCGTGGCTAGGTTATCTAGTAGGCAAATAGTCATCCAGTTTTGATTATCACTATTGCGGCACTGCAATTGCAGTTTTTTCTACTGAGTACCAAGCGATAAGGACTGATCAAGTCCCTGTGATTGTCACTGCCCCAGCTGGATGTCTGCACTGGTAGCAAACAGTACCCGCTTTCGTCCCTGGTTCGGAGCAAACTCTATATAATGTCAGTTTCGCATGTCCGGTATTGTCCCCACTACACAGCTACACAGCTACACATCTAATTGAAGTCTGGCTTTTGCCGAAGCACGACCGAGTATTCATGTCTACTCCTACTCGCCAACTTCGAAGACTGTCAATTACCGGTGGCATGCCAACAGTTCCTCCCAGAAAAGAGATCATCGGAAACCAGGCCGAGGACAGCGATGACAGCGATGGTTCGAATAGTGGAAGCGATTCCAGCGCTGGCGAAAGGGCAACCCCGGCAGCACACTCGATTGTACATGGCGAGTCGGGCATTTCTTACGACCTCTCCAGGCTGGATGTCGATTCCAAGGCCAGAGCTCTGGTGGGATTGACGAGTCACTTCGACGTGGCCCGCTGCCATGAGACGCAGACAGGATACGGGTTCCAGTTGTCAGAGCGGCCTCACGTTCATCTCGGCGCAGAGTCTGTCACTTGCACTTGTCCAACGTACTCGAGTCAACCCAGTGTACCCTGCCAACATATCTATGTAAGTATGACTCTAGTCCACCTGTCGGGGAAGCTCTCCTTCGCTACTATCCTTCGATACTAACCGTCAGAAGTGGCTTCACGACCAGCTTCAAGGCCGCCTCTTCTCACGACCTCCTACCCCCGACATTCCTCTATCCGACCATGACCGCTTACCGAACCTTGAACGCATCATACAACTGCTCGATTGCAAGATACCTACCATTGCGCACGACTTTGACTGGCCGTATTCGCACTTCGAAGCCCACGGGGGGATGAACCGTCAGGAGATGGTCAGGGATATCATGTCCGCCTTTGATAGCGCCATACTGCCCGAGGACTTCCGTCCGGACCTTGTCGGTGATGACCCGGGGCAGTCGCGCACGCCCGAGCAGTGCGTGGTGCAGGGGGACTTCGAGGCTACCTTGTTCCGGCTGGCGGTCCACGACGATGCAGTTTACGCCAGCCTGCGTAAAGCGATGCCCATCGGGGCTTGTGCGGTGATATACTTTGACAAGGTCCAGCAGAGACTGCGCAGCTTACTCGCTGACTTCGATCGATACTGTCGGACCGGACAGCTTCCGACGGGAGTCGAAGACTTAACGGCCAGCACTGTGCTGGAGGAGATCCAAGGCCATGTTCACCGAGTCCAGAGGAGTGTTATGGCGCGGGCACCGTACGGCACTGATGGAGCTGCAAAAGCGCTCATAATATTACTGGAAGACATCTGCGGCCGTAATCGGGATCCCTTGGAGGGCAATGACTGGGGTCGGGAGACATTTGACGGCGAGGACGAGGACCAGCGCAATCTCTATCACCAGCTCATTGGCAGGACCCACGAGACTGGAGACTTCTTTGTCCTTGATGTTCTCGAGCACCTTCCCCTCAAGGATCTTCATCAGTTTGAGGACAAGTTGAAGGGGATCCTGCGCAGGGTGGAGGTAGACCGCGCGCCCAAGGCTTATATCATCCGGCTGGACGCGCTGATCCGTGCTCTGGCATCTACTGACGGAGGTGCTGGTCAGAAAAGGCCGTCTTCAGCTACGACTACCGGCAATAGCAAGCGAGTTCGATGAATTTCGGGCGCTGCGTTTACCTCTTTCAAGAGATTTTCCACTTTTTTTGAAAGAACTAGATAGCGTTGCACTGGGTGGTTTCTTTCGTTTATACCCTTGCCGCTGGTGACTTTCTATGTTTTTCTGTGCTCCGCATATCATAATTTCATTTATCTCAATATCGACCTGGCAGCCTTGCAGCTTATTTCGTGCTTCCTCTGAGATCGATCATTCTCGTGCATCGGCCGCCTCTGCTTCGTGTACTAGAGTACTACTGATGTCATCACAGCGAATAGCCCAAAGTTCGTAGACTTGTTTGCGCCCGGTGACACAAAAGTCACGCAGAAGCCATGGTTCGACGCGGCCTTCGACGAGCCTTACTGGGAGGATTGTTGACCTCGTTCCGCTGTCCGGGTAAGCGTACAATGAACGTGTACCGTGAGTTGTGGGCAGCTTACCCAAAGAGATATGAGATCAACTCTTGTCGATTAGCCACAATTCAACCTAATCGGTTTTAGGTCAATCTTTAATCTTGTCATATACTGCTAACTAAGCAGCAGAGTTTTCAACAGCAAGGCCTGCTGGCCCAATGGTAAGGCGCTTGACTACGAATCAAGAGATTGCAGGTTCGAGCCCTGCGTAGGTCATTACTTTTTGCCTTTTCGGAGTATAGGAAGCATGAGATTCTCTCCCTTCCTAGCCTTTTTGTGTATAGCTTTAAAGAAAGTGGGTTGATGCTTTTTTTAGCATCTCTCCTGCTGGTCGCAGAGTGTATGTCTTCCCGGAGTATGTCTTGACTCTCTCGTGTGTTTGATCCCAGACTTCTTAACAGGTGAGTATTGTCCCCGTCCATTCAATATATATTTGGCTCTGACTGCTCAACACTTGGATCTGTTTCGTAACCGAACAACTCGCAAGATTGACGATCGAAAGGTTGCCGCCGTGCAATGCAAAATCGTGAGTGGATTGTTAAGCATACCGGAGCATACGGCGAGATTGAATAGAGGTCAACGGGCTCATTGATCACGCTATCAGCAATGAGGGCCACATGAGTTGACCCGGGCGCCGTTCTAAGGGCCATCGGCCAGCGGTCGATTCCATGGAACAAATTGGCGCTCAATCTTCTGCGGAGGACAAACCGGGAGATGAGCAGAGCAGATAAGATGTGGAGAATGGTTGAAGATACTATGTATATTTGTTGGAGAGTGGAGTCGGAGACAATCTATTCGGAGTAATGGCTACCGATCGATCGTCTGACAAGCGAAGTATGAGTAAACAAGTCAGAAGATCTCGAGCTCCTCATTGCCCCTCTCCCCCCCGCACACACGCGACGTAATCCTGAAGGAATATTCCTCCCAAACTTCAATTGTACTCTACATTGCATCTTTCGCGAAAGCTCAAGCCTACTCTTCTGTCGATTTGAAAATCCCCTCGCCAGCTTGCGCCCCTCCGCTTTACCTCCTCGGGGCTAAGCACCGCAGTAGATTCCCCAATCGTCCTTAAGATTACCCCGCAATTTTCGACAACCCAAGCCTAGCAGAACACAATAACACTCCAAGACCAGTCCCTCCTTGATTGTTAAGAGAAGAAGAAACCAGCCGAACCAAAAAAAACCATTTCAAACCAATCCACCCACCAACCAAGATGCCAAAGCCCATCCCCATCGTGGACTCACACATCCACCTATTCCCCGAATCCCACTTACCGACCTTGGCCTGGCATGGGCCACAGAACCCACTGGGCGCTCAGCACTCGGTCAACGAGTATCGACAGGCGACTGCCTCTTCGATCGCGACCAGCCCGAGCGCCGCCCGCGGCGCAGCGCCCTATCTCCGGGGCTTCATCTTCCTAGAAACCGACCGCATCTCCTCGGTGGACGAGCACTCGGAGAAACGCGGCTGGTCCCACGCGCTGGACGAGGTCTCCCTCCTGACGCGGATCATCGCGGGCGACCCCGTGCCCGGGGAGGGTCATACGGCGGCGGATCGCCACCTGTGTCTTGGGATGGTGCCGTGGGCGCCGGTGCCCGGGGGTCCGGGGGTGTTGGAGAGGTATATGGGGCTGGTGCGGGAGCGGACTGGGGATGCTCTGTTTCACAAAGTCTGCGGGGTACGGTATCTGGTCCAGGATAAGCCGGCCGGGGTGATGGTGCAGGCTGGGTTCGTGGAGGGGTTGCGATGGCTGGGGCGACAGGGGCTGGCGTTCGATCTTGGGGTCGATGCGAGGCAGGGCGGGATGTGGCAGTTGAGGGAGGCGGCGGAGATGTTGAGGTTGGTGTTTCAGGATGGGTCGCGCGTGAAGGTCGTTATTAGTGAGTGTTTCCCCCTCGATTCCGGGTTCGCGTAAGATGCTCGCTCGTGGGTAAAAGGGGAAGGGGAAGATTCTGACTTGCGATGTGTTAGATCATCTCTGTAAGCCGAATCTTCGCCTGCCGTATCGTGGCCCGGCTTCTGTTGCTACTCATCCGGATTTCTTGGAGTGGTCGGCCTTGATCATGGCCATGGCGCAGTATCCTTCGACGTTTATGAAGCTCTCCGGAGGGTTTTCGGAGCTGCTGCCGCTGGAGGAAGGGACGGAGCCGAACGTCAAGGCGCTGGTGGACAGGATTCAGCCGTGGACTGATGTCGTGTTCGATGTCTTTGGGCCGCAGAGGGTCATGTTTGGGTCGGATTGGCCGGTTTGCAATGTCGGCGGCGGAGGGAATGCGGTTTCGTGGGGCCGGTGGAAGAGGGTCGTCGAGGAGATCTTGGACCGCAGAGGCTTGTCCCAGGCGGAGAGAGAAGGGGTTTGGGGCGGTGTTGCTGTCAAGGCTTACGGCGTGGAGATTTGAGTCTGTACTAATGGTTACGATCAGGCTTATTTATAGCTAGCTATATATGCGACGTGATATGCAAGGTGTCAGTCAATAATACAAGATCCCAATCTATTGAAGATTCACAAACAATCCACCATCTACGAGTAGCTGCGCACCGGTCTGTTGTTCCAATCCCTAGTAGTTAGTAACGGTACTCGGTAATAGAAGATAATCACAGCTATCGTGCAAAAACTCACCACATAGCCACTCAATTCCTCGCACGCCAGAAACACAGCGGGGCCCGCCAGATCCCGCGGCTGACCCAGTCGTCCCAGCGGGATTCTGCCTTCCATGTATGTCCGCTTCGCGGGGTCGCTCATATCCTCGTCGTTCAGCTGCGTGCGGATGGTCCCGGGCAGCAGCGCATTGCAGCGGATGCCATACTTGCCCAGCGCCACGGCCGTCGACTGCATGAGACTGAGCACGCCTGCCTTGGTGGGCGTGTAATGGGTCTGCTGCCCTCCGCCGACCAGCGCCGAGATGGAGCTGATGCCGATGATCGAGCCGCCGGGGGGCGACTGGGCGAGCGCCATCTGTCGCGCGGCCGCCTGGACGGCGTAAAATGCCCCGGAGAGGTTGGTGTTGAAGGTGTGGCCGAGGAGGGGAGGGTCGACCCTGTCAGAGATGGAACTATTAGCATTGTATTTCCCACGGCCACCGCAGAAGCCAAGCCAGCAAGCAAGTAAGTATCAAACGCACTCCAGGAATTCTTCGAACTTGCACACGCCCGCATTGCTCACAAACACATCCAGTCGTCCGAATGCTTCTACCGTCTTGGCGACAAACTCGCGCCCCGTCTCGGGCTGGGAGATATCCCCCGCAACGGTAATGAACCTGGTCTCCTCGTCTCCGGTCACCTCGGACACGTCCTTGCGCAGCGCCTCGAGGAGTGGCTCATCGTTCGGGCCGCCGAGGTGGTTGACGGCTACCTTGGCGCCGTGGCGAAGATAGTCGAGGGCAATGGCCTGTTCAGGAATTTCAGTTGGTCGGGGCCGGCTCTGCTATCTCTGGGAAGCCCATCGCAGAGCCCCAGGGGAAAAGAAGGTACTCACTCTGCCAATACCGGTCAAACCACCTGTGATGGCGGCCACTTTGCCAATTAGGAGCTGTGGAAGCGGCATGGTGTTGTGATTTTTGTTGAATGATGGCCGATTACCCACCAGAGTCGTAAGAAGAGATCAATCGGGGGCGAGTATCCGGGGGAAATACCTAAATATATCTCTACCTCTAGATTTGGACCTCGCTGGAGGAGTCGAATTCTGTTTTTTTCAAGTGCTACAATCAAGGCCAACCCCGCCGAAGCGATAAGATAGTGGGGAAGCTGGAAATGGGGCACGTGGAGTCGCCGCGGTCGGTCTCGGGGGTTTCGCAGTATTGATACCCCGAGCTAACCTGTTTTTACCCCACACTTGCTCGTGTCGCTACATTTAGCCGATTCGGCGGTGCCACAGTACAATTCTCCACGGTCGGGACCATTGGTCGGTCAATGAGATTTTTCCGTCTATGAACATGGAGTAACATCAGGCAAAAAGAAAAAAAAAAGCATCAGTCATACATGGGACATCTGGAAAAGGGCAATGACAATGGAAAGTAGGATCCACTGCGCGCTGCGCAATCCTGTTAACAGCCTTCCATCGAGATCAATCATTCTATGCAGTTCCGTTGGTCTCGGGCTGCTCCGCTACCGGAGCGGGCAAGCCCTTCTGGGGAGCCGGGGTGAGGATAGTGGCGGCGTTGATAAGGGGAGCAGCGGGGTTCAGCTCGAGGCCAAATCCGGGCTTGTCTAGGATCGACACATCCAGGTAGCCCTGACTGGGGATCGGCTCGTTCAAAAACAGATTTCCGAAGACGGGCTCAACAGTGCTGCCGTCGGGGGAGTTGGCCAGGTACTCCTGGAACGGTGTGTTGGGCTGGGAGACAACAAAGTGGTATGAGTATGGGCCTGAAGCGTGGGGGACCACAGGGATATCGTAGGCAGCGGCCATGGCTGAGACCTTCAAGAGTTCGGTCAGACCGCCAACCCACATCACGTCAGGCTGCACAATATCCAGGTTGCGTCCCTCAATCAGCTTGCGGAAACCGTAGCGGGAGTACTCGTGCTCGCCGGTGGTGAACTTGACCGTGGGGTGGGCTCTCTTCAGAAGTGCATGGCCGTCGAAGTCATCCGGGGTGAGACACTCCTCCCACCAGTCAATGTTGATGCCCTCAGCTTCACAGCGCTTGACGAGCTCAATGGTGTAGGGGACATTCAGGGACATGTAGCAGTCCACACGCAGGGGAAAGTCGGGGCCGACCGAGTCGCGCTGCTTACGCAGGTAGGCAACGTTCTTCAGCAGACCTTCAGTGCCCTCGTCGGGGCCGTGGGGGAGGGCGACTTTAGCGCCAATGAAGCCGGCAGCCTTGGCGGCGGCGGGCTGCGGCCCAGTGCAGTAGAAGTGCAGCCGTGAGCGCGTCGCTCCGCCAATGAGTTTGTAGACGGGCTCCTTACGGATCTTTCCCACGAGATCCCAAAGCGCCAAATCGATCACGGAAATGACGGCCACAGGAAGACCTTTACGGCCGTAGAACATCGAAGCCCGATACATTCTCTCGAACAAGTCGTTGGTATCACGGGGATCTATCAATGAAACAACGGGGCTTAGTGGTCGTCCATTCTATAATATGGAGAAAATCTTCAAATAAAGACTCACCAGCACCGATCAAGAAACGCTCGAAGTGTTGGTGGACCAACCAGCAAGCGGGGGGACCACCAAAGCCCGTGGCGAAGCCCTTGGTTCCATCGGTGGCTTCCAGCTCGACGCAGAAAGAGCCGAGGACGTTGATACCCCAGGAGGTCCGCGAGCCACGGTATTCTGCCCATTTGGTCATAGGGGTCGAAATATCGCTGTCAATCAGCCAGTGACCACCCTTGACCTGAAGAGAGAAAGCAAGGTTAGGGCGTCTCTTCCCACATGCGCGGCGAATACCGGGCTGCGACTTACATTGTGATAGTCACCTCCGGAGCCCACTCCGCTGGTGATGAAAGTGCGAACTTCCTTGATGCGGGGGAAAGTGGGCGTGGTGCTGCTCATGGTGACGATGCTGTACAGACAACAGAATGTAAATTCACACACGCGTACAGATTCTTAGAAAATAAGAAAAAGGAAGAAGAAAGCCATTTCATCCCCTGGAAAACTTCTCATATTTGAACACATGCGACCGGAATGGCATCGAGGGGAAATAATTCTCCATTGCCCCGGGCGGGCAGCGCAAGTTCGGGGTAATAGTGGCCGAGGTCAACAGCGTCGAGGTTCTCTTCTCATCGAAATCGTCAGCTGACTGGCGGATCGGGCCTTGCCCCAACCTCTAACTTCTGCAACGGTGCAACCTGAATGAAAACGAGCCAGACAAAGAAGCGCCGCCGTAGGAGAGAGATTGCGGGGGTGAAAGGCTATTCCCCATTTGGGTCTTGCCCATCTGTTCATGGAACCCACCCAAACCCACCTAAACCCCGTGGGCCTTAGCCTAGCCTGCCCGCAACCGCACGCACTCCCGCCCGCCTGCCTGCCGGCCTGTCTGTCTGCTCTTCGCCTTTCTGCCTCTTCCCCTTCGCTTTCCCGGTCTCTTTCTTTTGTTGTTCAATTCGGTTCAATTCCTCCCCCGATCTTCACCTCAACCCACCCCCCTCCCCCCTGTCATCATGAGGTTTTCCTGACTACTGATACCAATTGCCGTGGCTAAACCGACCTATCTCCCTCCCTCCCTCCCCCCTCCCCTCCTTCCTTGCAGATCCCGATTCGCCGAAGTACAGTGAAGTGCTATGCCGGATTCTGCTGCAGCACCAGAGCCACCAACAGCTCCTCCTGCTGAGCGGACTCCACCGCCATATCGACCTTCTGGCGAGCCAGAACGGTATCAGAGCGGAGATGAGTCTTGGTCCGCTGCTGACAGTGACAATGACCGTGTGGCCCAGAACGACTCGAGTGCTTCTCGAGCATTGAAGCGCAAGCGCCCCCTCACTGTCTCGTATGTCTCCTCTTCAAAGCGGGCCTAAACAAGCTTTTGATGCCTGAATACTCTTCCGGCATCTTGCATCTGCATTCGCCCTATACCTTCCTTTGTGAAACAGTAGTGACTGTCCTACCGACCTTGCTAACCTCCTTAACTACCAGGTGTGAGCTTTGTAAGCAGAGGAAAGTCAAATGTGGTAGGTAAGCCGCGTGGTAGTGCAATGCTACATACATGTCTTGCTAACCTTGCTAGATCGAGCTCAACCAAGCTGTGGGTGGTGTGCACGTAATGCCCAGTTGTGTGAGTACAAGGAACGCAAGAAGCCTGGCCTTCGTGCGGGGTATGGCAAGGAGCTCGAACAGCGACTCGGTAGGCATGCTTTCTGCCAATCTCATATACTCTTGTAGCCCGCTCGACTGATATCGGAGATATAGACCGCTTGGAGGAAGTTATCCAGACGCAGGCTCGCCTCATTGAGAAGCATATCATTGGGGGCCAATCGCGCCTGGGCCAAGATGCTCTTCATCCTGCACCATTCTCTTACAGTTCGCCTTCAGAGCCTTCTGCCGCTCATGGAACAAGTCCTCAAACTACCTTCCACTTCCAAGAGCCAGCCTCGTTCCCGCACCCTACTCGTCAATCTGATGTCTCTATCACAAGTCCTTCGGAGCTGTCGGTGCGGAACACGCTACCAAATCATCTTCCGAATGGCATCTCTTCTGTAATATCGTTGCCTCATCTTTCAAATAATTCGACTCAGAGTGATTATACAGGGAACGAATCTTCTTTGAAGGTCCCGGTGTCATTGTATAACAGCCAGGAACAATCACTCGCTGATCCGGAACTCGATCTCCCCCCCTACGATCTACTATATGCACTAGTCGATCTCTATTTCGAACACATCAACACATGGTGTCCAATACTACATCGCCGGACTACGCTCGATACGTTCTTTGGACCCTCTCCGTTAGAGGAAGCTGATAGAGTCGTGCTTTATGCTATTGTGGCAACCACGCTCCGCTTTTCGAATGATAGTCGACTCAACGCGCAGAACCGGAAGCGATATCATGACTCGTCTAAGCAGAAGGTGCTTTTCTACGGGCTGGAAAACTCTTCGGTCAAAGCGCTCCAAGCTTTGGTGATTTTAGCGTTGGACTTAGTAGGCTCATCCAACGGCCCCCCGGGATGGAAGTTACTTGCTTTAGTCACGCGATCCGTAGTCCAACTGGGCCTAGCCGTGGAGTCTAAATCCTCGCTCATTGCTCCTCTATATCCTTCCATTTATACCCTGCGCGCAGTCACCCTTCCAGATCCTGACACCTGGATTGAGGATGAGAGTCGACGGAGACTGTTTTGGATGGTTTACCTCCTAGACAGATACTCAACTATCGCCACTGCATTTGACTTTGCCTTGGACGACAAGGATATTGACCGCAAGCTTCCATGCAAAGATGAATACTTCCACAAGAACCAGCCGGTTGAGACTCGGTGGTTCCGACGTACCAGCGATCGTGCTGAATATTCGAGTCGCGCCGAGAATGTGGGAACATTTGGACTCTACGTGGAAATTCTAGGGATATTATCCCGGATCCATACGTTTCTGAAGAGACCCGTCGATATAGGTGCACTTTCCGATGTCGAGGAATGGCAAGTGATGTATCGCAAGCTCGATAGCGAACTCACATCCTGGGAATTCAACCTTCCAGCCGAGTATGCTTATGAAAACTCGTCTCGCCTCTTCAGTGGACCCAAACATAGCCGGAATCTCCACTGTGACTGGGTTCAACTACATGCTACATATCAAACGTGAGTTCTGTCTGTGCTATAGATATCACACCCTTGCACTCAGCCCCGCGGTAAAAAGGCTAACACTTTGTAGCGCTGTAATTCGACTCCATTCGTCGGCCGCTTACCCCACCACACGTTCTCCAATCTTCACCCCATCATACAGTGCTAGCCAACGGTGCTTGCTGGCAGTTGACAACATTCTTTCGGTGACCCGCTATGTCGTGGACAATAACATGCTAGACAAGATGGGGCCGCCTTTTGCGTTCACTCTCTGGGTTTCTGCTCGCCTGCTGCTTGTCCATGGATCCACCATCGCCCATATTGTTAGCCCCGATATCATCTTCTTTGTTGACACCCTTTCTCAAATGGGGAAGTACTGGAAAGTGGCAGAGCGCTACAGCTCACTCCTACAGCGCGTACTCGACGAGTATGGCGAATACCAACAGTCCAGCACTAATGAGGGTGAGCGCGTCACGCCATCGTCTGTGAAAATCCTAGCAGATATGCGTCGTTGTGCATTTGATCTCGATTTTCTCATTTCACGACAGCCGCGCTCATCCCCAGCTGGCAGCCAACCACCAGCCCCTGCAGTCGCGCCAGCTCGCAATCTAGCCCCCAATGAACTAGAGTACCTTGATGTATTTGGCTTCTTCAATGTCCCGCGTGTGCCGGCCGGCAGAGGCCCTGAGATCCTCAGCTTGGATATGGGGGATGCAGTCAACGAGCAGATGCCGATCAATGGCCTTACAGGGACTGGCAACACGACCGATTCTGTCGCTGATAGCACCAACACAAACACGAACGAGTTCAACATCACCAACTACCTGATACCAACACCAGAGACTGACTGGCTGTTTCGTCCCAGTGGTTGAAAGAGCTCTGGCGAGCCTAACGACTATGTCAAATGGTACCACTAAATGAAGTTCGAACACATAAAAACACTTTGCTGGTTCCAGCCACTTGGGAATCACCGTCAAATTACAGGCAGCCACGCAGCAAAAGCGTATGATCCGATGAACAATGACTATGTGTACCACTGTCTAGTCTGCAATGACAACGGTGCGTCTCGGAGCTTCGTTGTTCCCTGTCTCGATGGTTTTAGATGGCAACAGCGTGTTCCAACAAAGGGGCAGTGAGAAAGAAAGTGGCCCTGAGGGCAAGCTGCTCCTCGCGTTCAAGTCCTTCACAAGGAACAAGTCTCTGCTTCTTTGATACCTGCTTGGTGCCTGCTTATGCACAATTGTGCTTGGTTCCGACCGCTTGCAGAATAATTACGCTTCTCTTCCGAAAAAAGCGAGAGGACGAAGCAGGCCTTACGATTGATGTCACAGAGGCAGGCTCGACCCTTTTGAGCATGATTACGCATCATATTATCAGTCCTGTGAGGACAGCCTAGGTACTCGTCCTACCACTCAATATATGATAGGGATAATGGCGCGCACGATAAATGTACACCGTGGGAAGCCGGAGGAAGGCACAAAATCTCTAGAGTATATATCACATAAGCTGTTAAGAAAGGGTCAAGTCTACACGGAGCCTTTGTTTTGAGATGTAACAATTCAGGCATGTGACCTATCGTGAATTCGTTTGAAGTAAATTGGTCTATGTCCATCAATCTTAACCTAAGAAAACATAGCCACAGAAGAAAAAAAAGGGAGAGGAAGAATTAAGAACTTCTTACCCAAACACAAAAGCGAACTTGAAAAACAATCAGAGGAGGCGAACAAAGTCAGGAGCCTGCTTGACTTCGAAAATATACTCCCTCTCAGTAATCATGATGTGAATAACAAAGGTTCCAGCCCAAGGTGGATAGAAACGTCTTGCATACATTGAACAGGACGAGAAAGTTTTGACTCCAACAGGAAGACATGTCAAGGTGACATGACTAGAAAAAAAAGTGTAATCCAGGGGTTTTGAATGCGCAAGTCTCTTATCAATGAGAATATCAGGCATTGGATTCATGGAAAGTGGTCCAACGATAGAGATCTGTCTGGCTTGTTGGGACAGATGAGGTTGCCAGCGAATATGTGTGGAGGAAAATTCGTTATCATCACCAGAGAGGCCTAAATACCAGTAGCGGACCGCATCGTTGCCCCAGGAAGACAACAATTAAGCCCCGCTTGAATTCGAATCATCGTCGGATGGCTCAATCCGAACAAGAATTTCTTCGAGAAACCCCTCTAAGAACGACGAGACTTGGGCGCCCATTCCCACAGGGGCCTCGTTATCCCAACGTTCAAGTCTTGTGAACATCCCGCACAGATCGCCCACAAGAGACTCCATCATCTCGTGCGCGTGGTACTGACGCGCCTGCTGTTTGTAAACATCGGTGCTCTTATTGCCAGCGGAGTTGTGAGTAAGAAGGTCCAAGCGCCGTGCCCGACGACGTATGGCGGCTTCGAGAGCAGGTAATATCACACTGTTCAAGGCGGTAATTTCGGTCGACGAGGACTGTGATGGTTGATTGCTTGCTGCCCGTGGAGCGCTGTCAAAGGAGCTTTCTATCGCGATGTGAGACTGACTTCGACTATGCTTCACTGGGGTAGGTGTGTTGTTTTGCGCGAGCACCTGCTGAGATCGGGATGATGGCGACTGCGGCGACATGTGCCTAGGAGTAGGTGGAGGCCGAGGCAGTGGTTGCGGCGGTGCGAACAGCTGACGATGTGGGCTGGATTCTGCCGCAGGTCTGGACCCCTGACTGCATGAAGGGCCAGGAACAGCGCGAGAGGGGCTTTGTCTCTGAAAGGGTGCAACCTCTGTGCATTGTGATGGTTGCGTTCTCTCACAACCCTGTGTTGCATGAGCATCGTGGCGGCTGTTCGAGGAGGCTAGGGAAATGTTTGGTGACTGGTCGAGGTTGAGGAAACTCAAGTCTTCGGCTAAAGCTTGCTGCAGAGCTCTATCGTATTCATTGCCGGGGCTCTCTTTAGGCAGGCGCGTAGCTGGCTCTATTAGATAAGAAGGTGTATGTGGTCTGAACTCTGATGCTGAAGACTTAATAGGAGATGGCGGCAAAGGAATTTTAGAGGGTGAGGATGGTACGGATACAGCGCCTGGAGTACGCGGTGGCGGCATCGGCACAGTAGGAGGATTGATTTTATCACGTGCAAACTCCAAACGACTGCTTGCCTTCAGATTTTGTTCAGCGATATCATGAGCTCGTGCATTCACTTCAGCTTCTTTCATGGGCTTCAGCGCAGGAGCTCGTCCCCCAGCAGGGCGGACAGTGCCAAAGTCCCAGAGATCGTCTTCTTCGTCGACAGGGCTGTTCTTGGATGGAGGTTCTTGATAGTTATCCTCGTCGTCGTCGGTCGATTTATTTCCATGAATAGTATTCCAACGCTCGTAGCGTTCAATCAATTCCGTTAAGTATGTTGTTTTCTTCGCCCTTTTGATGAATGGATGCTCCAACAATTCTCGGGCTGAAGGTCGCTCCCTTGGATCTCTCCGCAGGCAAAGCTCCACGAAGTTCTTAAAAGCTCTGCTGTAGTCCCCGTGCAAGGTTGGGGGGGGATTTTTAGGGATCAAGAACAAAACCTTCATAGGATGAATATCCGAGTAAGGTGGCTCTCCATTCGCCAGCTCAATTGCTGTTATTCCAAGAGACCAGATATCGGCCTTATAATCATAGCCCGACTGTTTGATTACCTCTGGTGCCATCCAGAATGGTGTCCCCACAAAGGTGTTTTTCTTAGTCATAGTTGCTGATAACTGACTCGAAACACCAAAGTCTGCGAGCTTCACCTGGCCACTAGAAGTGAGAAGGATATTGGCAGCTATACCACAAATTAGCTGGTGTTGGACGGGCAGATACATAAACGATATGATAAACAGCACCTTTGACATCACGGTGTAGCTTCTTGTCGCTATGCAAGTAGTCCAATCCCCGGAGCAGCTCTCGGAGAATTATCATAATATACTCCTCGGGAATGGTGCCGGGGCGCATCAAATCTGAGCAACTACCACCGGAGCAGAACTCCATAACGATCCACAAGCTAGACCCTTTCAAGAACGAGCCATGATACCTGGTCACGTAGGGCGAATTGAGCTCCGACAAGATAGCAATCTCTTGGATAATATCTTCAACCTCATCTTCGGCATTCTCGACGTCGATGATCTTGATCGCAACAGATGCTCCGTTACGTTTATCGACCCTTTGATTGAACCACAGCGTGAGCGATGATCTTATAGATCTTCTGCAAACGGGGAACAGAGACAGCACCATACCCTTTATATACTTTCCCAAAACTTCCGCCACCTAGACGACGGTCGGTCAGGAAAGCCAGCTAACAATTGAGGCGGCAAAGCGGATACGTACCGATGCAATTCTGCTTCATGTAAATTGTCTCTGGATCTACGAGACCTTCCATTTTGGCTGTGCTTGGACTCAAGACCTGCTAATGGCCAGTGTTCGGCGTGGTTCTGTCATAGTCAATGTAAGAATCAGCATTGACAGCCGACACAAAGGATATTTATGGGAGGACCAAATAGCCAGTGAGCAGGGGACGGGCCAAGACGTTTCGAGGAGAGCTATAGTGGATGAATCGTCCAATCAGCCATGAGAGAACGGTGACAACATACCGATCGCCTAGATTCAGCAGTCTAGGAGGTATGGAACGAACAGATAAGATTCAATGAAACACTGAGAACATTCGTTGACAAGGGGGGAAGATCAATTCTATGTCAGAGTTCACAGGGGCGAGAAAGCGAGGATTAAGCTCAAGTGCCACCCGTGGAATGCGAGATACTGGTCGACCAGTGCACGATCAGCTGGCGGGGGGATTTGTTGAACCCAGGCCTTGCACTTCTGAAGGAGGGGGCGAGGGGAGAGGAAGGAGGGAGAGGAAGGGAGGAAGCGGTAAGTTAGAAGAACAGACAGACAAGCGTCCTCTCAGAATCGATCCCCTTGCTTCGATTGTCAGTTTACAAACAAGTAAGGATCTCAGACAGAGCTCAGATGGCAGAGAGAGAAGAATCTCCTTGCATACTGATAGTAATGAGGCAGGGCCAAACATGGAACAACAACAACGAAGGAGGGACCGCCCGGTGATTGGGGCAACGCGGGGTTGTTTCTGCCGGCCCAATGCCTTGATTTCTTGCCAATAGTGGGGCTCAGTCCTCAATGGCGGTCAGCAGCTACTAGCCCGGTAACTGCGGGTACCTACGGCTGGGCGGGCCCAACAGCCACGGAACGATGTACTGTACTCCATGCACATAGTAAGGTACTAGGTACTCCATGCTCTGTCAAGCACTTGCATCAAGTCTATCGCTCAAAACTCATGTGTCTCATTGCATCCTGGCTTAGCTCTATAGTGCCCCGATCATCCATAATGATCTTCTCCCAATTTATCCTTCAATGAAATAGTTCCGAATGTACGTCTTAGATAAAACCTCCCGCCTTCGTAGCTCGTAACGTGCAGGCTCGAAGGACTAGATGCACTCAGCGAGAAATGGGGCTTTCCCTTCATCACAGCGACCCATCCTGGATCCTAAGCATTGAAGTATTCATCGACTGTGAGATCATTCATTCTCAACATAACCAATCATTACCGTTCCGTTCTTCAAACCGGCTTCTTCGATGCTTGCATCCAACGAGTCGATCAGATTACGACCCATGGCATTGAGGTCGAACTCCACCCCTTGCTTATCTGCCAACGGAGGTTCGGCTTTGAGCCACTCGTAGATCCTCCGAACCGGGTCCGCCAGAGCGAAGCGGCGAATGACTCTTCCGGAGGGATGGCGGAATTGAATGCGCGTCGTTGTTGCGGGATCGGCCGGTGGTTCGGTGTGGGGGTTGTCATTTGAGATGGCAGCGAATGCACTATGCTCACCTGGCTCCTCTTCATCCATGTCGGCGTCTTCCACATCGACCGCCTTCCCCTTACCTTTGACGTCTCCAGTACTGCGGGTAAGCTCATCAGGATCCTCTAATTTCGGGGCTTGGGCCGCCTGTTCACCCAGGCTGTTCCTCATCGCCATCTCCAACATTTCTTCCTCAGTCATGGCATCTATGCTCTTCTCCTTCTGTTCCGGCTTGCGCTTAGCAACGGGATTCCGCACGTTGTGTTTCAGACTGTACCGGTCCAAGAATTCGTGAAGTTGCATCAAGAATTCGGCGGCCCGCACAACTGGAGGACCAGACCAGACCTTCATCTGTTCTCCCGTCCGAGGATCGACAATCGCGATGTGAGGGTAGTTGTCCGATACTTCGCTTGCTTGAAAATAATACTGGAGATAGGGTGTAGCCCGTGGGTCGTCCTTGGAATATTGAAGGAAGACAAAGTGTTCCTTGACCGTATCCCGCACTCCAGGGTCTTTCCATAGGTCCCGGTTCAGCACCTGGCAGTCGAAAATTGAAGAATCCTGGATGTTGACCAGCAACCACTTCTCAGTATCGCGGCCTTCCTGCCGAGCGGAATCCCAAGGGAGCCGAGACATAATCTCGAACGGCGGACGATACATCTCAGCTAGCATGTTCTGTTTACTTGAGGCTTCAGAGGCTCCTCCAGTCGCTACTGCCAGTTGCTCACGTTGTGACGCCTCATCTTCGCCGTGCCATATCGACGCCGTATCTCTTTGATTGAAGATACCGGGACGGTCTTGGGAATGGGGAACAATGAGTTAGCGACGGACAGACGGGAAGATAAATGGTATCACAGGGTTATACTGACTGTGTCGCTGCTGGCGAGCGCGCAGTTGGCCCAGAATGCTGGCATGCATGTCGCCATCGTCAAAGTCCGCTTCTGGGCCCACCAAAGTTTCTGTGGTGCGAGCCATCGGTGCGCGCACCTCTTCTTCAGCACCCGCCCCTCTGTACATCTCCTCTTGGAGCCGACGAGCCATGGCCGCATCATCTTCGAAGTGAGCGCCGCGGGCGGAAGGCCGCGATTCGTCCACCGTGGTGTCGTCGTCGTTGTCGTCTGAGTCGATGTGTACAACGCCGGAATCATCTTCATATCCCCTGGCGCGAGAGGCTTGCTGGGGCGCGGAAGTCGATGGCGCAGGCTCTTCGGTTAGCGGTGCTCCACCATTCTCAAAGTAAAGTTGCATAGCCTGCTCGATGTTGAAATCGGCAAGCTGCAAGTACTGGATTGCCAGCTCCGGCTTGGAGCCGGTAATTTCGGTGAACTGGGACACCACATCGCCGTCCATGACGGGGAAAGCACGCTGGGTTTTGTTTTGGAAGCAGGAGAAGATAATAACAGGATAAATAGTGGGGTATCAGGCCGGTGCGAGACGGAAAATACCTGCAGGAGGACTTAACTGTAAGGTGCAAGGTTGATGAGTGAGGAGGGCAATATGATGCAAACAGCTGCAAACTCCAATGAGGTATTAAGGCGGTGATCAGGGATGACAGATTACAGGGCAGCAGGGCAACAAGAAAGGCTCAATGGAATAGCTTCAGCTTAAATAGGCGGAGGTCGGAGATACATAGATTTATTTGATTGTCAATCAAAGTGTGCTAATAATGTAGAATTATAAGCTAAAGAAAGAGTATAAGTAAGTACTATGTACCTAGTTATATAACAGTAGTAGAAGACAATGTCCGCTCCAATATTTAGGTAGGCAGGATCAGTGACGCACTTCGTTTAGTTAGGTTAGTTGGTTGATTAAGTTAGTTAGTAAAGCGCCCGCACACTTACATAATCACCGACGCAGCACAACTTCAAATGCAGTAACCAAAGCTGCGGCACTGGGCTTTGTCGAAAACCCTAATTGACTGTCGCAGGGCTTTCGCAGCCGACGCGTGACGCGCCGAGGCAGCGCGTCGTGGATAGCGCCGCGGCCCTAAAATCGGGCGAGGCTCAATTATGCCTCCTTGGGAAAAATAGCTCCATGTCCACTCACTCACTCACTCACTCACTCCCGTTACCCCCATCACTATCCAATCCAGTCTGCATTTGCCGTCCTATACACCAAGTTGTCTTTACTATCTCACCCAACGCTCCTGCCTCCTCTGTGTGAGGGTTCTTCATATCGTAACGATGGCTGTCTCGGTACTGGGCAAGCGCCAACGGGGTGCCATCGAGACAGAAGGTACGTTGACTTGCTTTCCTCAGCGGAGCTCACTATCAACTTCCTTGTCTAACCCACTTCTCTCTATAGCTCCTGAGTTGCTACTTCGCAGTGGAAGCAAGCGCCGAGCACAGCCGCCCCGCATCCGTGAAGAACCCGAATCCACTGCAGTACAAACACGACAGCTTCGTTCGAGGACAATCGACAATAGCATTGCCGATCCGCAAAAGAACCGAAGCCCCAAGATATTAGAATCTTCTACGGACCATACCTCAGACCGCAGCTTAAGGAAAAACAAGATCGTCTCACCTGTCAAGCTTTCACCAGTCAAGCGCAATGCTACTACGGATCCTATCAATGGTTAGTCGACCGGAGCAGCAATGTCCAAGACCACTGCTGACGGAATATAGACGAAAATTCAACACCAGTCGAATTCAAGACTCCTTCGAAGTCGAGATTTCGGGATGCACTCGACTCCCCGCCAGTCACACCTAAACACCGCGTTCAGGTTGGCGCCAAACCGTTGACGCCACGTACTCCCCGCCATGCAACCACTCCTACAACTGCTACCACCGCACAGACTGTCTATACGCAAGCAAGACAATTGTTTGTACGAGGCGCATCATCTACGCGGATCGTTGGCAGGGAGGCCGAACGGGAAAAGCTTCGCGATTTCATACAGGACAGCCTGAACACTCGCACAGGTGGCTGCTTGTATGTGAGCGGTCCTCCTGGGACCGGAAAAAGCGCATTGGTTCAGGAAGTGTGTAATGAGATGGACCTGCAATCAGCCAAGGTTACACATATTAATTGTGCGAGCATGCGAGCCGCCCGTGATGTTTACAGCAAGCTTATCGAGGATCTTTGCGATGACTCTGAGGTGTTTAAAAAGAGCGAGGCGGACCGGCTACGAATGATGTTCACATCGAACCAGAAACAGAACGATCTGTATTTCGTGACCCTGGACGAGATTGACCATCTCCTTACTGCGGACGCTGGCATTTTGCAGTCCCTATTCGAGTGGTCTCTACAGAGCGAGTCGAAACTTATGCTCATTGGAATTGCAAATGCACTTGATTTAACTGACAGGTCGTTGCCCCAGCTGAAGGCCAAGAATCTCAAGCCACGTCTGCTCCCATTTCTGCCTTACAATGCGGCTCAAATTGCTGGAGTCATTACTGGTCGCCTCCGTTCCCTGCTTCCGGAGGGTCACAGTGCAGATCCGAACTTCATCCCATTTGTCCAGCCCGCAGCGATCCAGCTGTGCTCGAAGAAGGTGGCCTCGCAGACTGGCGACCTACGCAAGGCATTCGAGCTGATCAAGCGCGCCATAGATCTTGTGGAACAAGAAACCCTACAGAAGCTCGAGAAGCAAGATGCCGCCTCTGGCACTCAAAACCAAACTATTCTCGTTGAGAACAATAATCTCTCATCCATCAGCAAGTGCTCACCATCTTTCCAGAAGTCTATGGAGGCCTATACCCCCCTCACCGCACCACGAGCGAGCATCGCCCATGTGGCGCGCATCACTTCCTCTGCTTTCGGTCAGGGCACCGTGCAAAGACTTCAGGGTATCAATCTTCAACAGAAAGCCGCAATCTGTGTATTGATTGCTCTGGATCGACGCCGTCGAGAGATAGAAATCCCGGGTACTCCATCCAAGAACAAAAATGTGGCACCCACGGTCAAGCAGGTCTATGATGCGTATTGCGCCCTGTGTCGGAAAGACAATCTTCTGCACCCTCTCACATCGACGGAATTCAAGGATGTCCTTAGCAATCTGGAAACCATGGGTCTCGTGGGCGATCACCAAGGCCGCGGTCGAGGTGGCACAGTCGCTGGCGGAACCGACATTCGACGTTCTCCCTCTAAGCATGGAGCTGGTCCCATGACTCCTAGTCGAGCGCTGGACGAGCAATGCCTCGTATGCTTCGTTTCTCAGAAGGAGATCGAGAGCCAAATCGTTGGACCCGGGGAGGGCATCCTCCGCAGGCTGCTTTTAGGTCAAGCCTAACACTTCATCAACATTCTGCATTTCTGAGCGTTTGGCCACCTGGCCTTCATTGCATTTTTGCATTGCACCGACTTCTTATGTCTTGGCTAAGGGTGCATTGGACCCCGTATAAACATTTCATCACTTATATCTGGAATTAGCACAGCACACACAGCATGGCACAGCACGGCACGGAACATACCTCATAGCATTGTATACTTAGTTTACTTGGCACTATAATTCAGAGAAAAATACAATCAGAATTCATCTTACTTGCAGTTCTCCTTTGACGGAATGTTCTACATTGGGATTCTATCTGCATACTAGACGGTGCATTTCACACGCGGGGATTGTTCGAGGATAAATCCGAGACAATGCACGGAAGTGGATATTTCGCGAACACATGATCAAATCATGAAAACACAGCAGGCATAGGTAGATTGATCGATCGATAGAAGGAAAGAAACAAAGATAGATAAATGGAATGGGAGCACTATGTATACACCAAAGATAGAATAAACATACGAAGATGTTGGGTATGTCAGAGGAAGAAAAGAAGCAGAAGCATGTTTGCAAAGGAACCTCAGGCAGAGGGAGCGGGATGTCGACTCTCGAGCGGGGTACAATCGAGGATGCACGAAGCAAACAGTAAGAACACAAAGGAAAGGAAAAGCAGCGAAGAAAGACTGCTGACTAGGTAGGTAGTCCTTGGGCCCAAGGCTCTCTCGGCTGATAAGACCGGCTCTCAGATCCGAGAAAGAGGCCAAGGTAACTGAGGTCAGCAGACACACATCAGGGGTAAATTCCTCTCACTTTATGGTGCTTCATCATCCTTATCTCTCATAAAGGGGGGTGGAGCACCATAACGATCTGTTCCCGGCAGACTAATAGAGTATAGTCGTTGGTGGCTGCTAGTCCCTCCCCAACCCACTGTCATGATGAGAGAACCTCAAGCAAGACATGCGACAACATTCAAGACGTTCAGGTCATATGAGTCAATCAGTCAGTTAGTGAGTGCATCCACACATCACTGGAGTCGCGTTTAGTCATCGTCCATTGGCTTGTCCTCCAATGTAACACCTTTGGGCTCGTTCTCGATGGTTGCCAGGCTGCTGCGCTTGCTGTCAGATCCATTCTCGCTGTTCACCGCGATGGGAAAGCTAGAGCGGTTGCCAAGACCGGGTTTGCGGTTGAACATGACACTGGAGAGGGGGATCGAAGTGCGCTTTTCGGCTTCCTGGGTGGGAGTGGCAGCGGTCACGGGGCTCATGGATCCATCTGATCCTGCGACCGGAGGAGGACTCGAAGTTCCAGATCCGGAGCTGGCACTGACGGCAGGAGAGTCGTCCGCAGCACCGTTGGTCTCAAGAGCCTCTGAGTTGTCGATATTCACGCTGCTCATTTTCTCGGCAGCTGTAGGAGATTCCACATTGGTGGGAACGTCGAGGCTATTACGGAGGTTGGTTCTCCGCTCGGTAGGGCTCGTAACGTTGACGGGGAAACGCCCGGCCTCTGAAGCACCGCTAGAACGATCCCGACGGTGCTTCCGTGGGGGGTTGGGGCTGTGGGCGCGGCTGCGGTCGACAATGGCGCGGTTCCGCGCTTCCATGGCTGCGCGTCGATTGCTCTCATCGGTGCTAATAGCACGGGGGCGATTGCTGGTGCCACTGATCCCGAGAGCGCTCGATTGGCGCTTAAGCTCGCCGAAAATGGCATCTTTGTGAGCGAACAGGTCACGGATTAGGCGATAGCTATGGCGCTCGTTCATCGTAAGGCTGCTCTCCGTGCGGGGGCGGAGAATGCAAGGGGAGAGCGCTTGGGCAAGAGAAGATACATAAGCTTCGTCGGCAGACGTCAGGTCTATCAAACGCGTGAAATGGGTCATAATGGCGTCAAGTGTGGCGATGTTATTGAGACGGAGTTGGCCGAGTGTGCTTTGAAGAACTTTGATGCGACCTTCCTCTGTGGTCTCATGGGCGGTGGTGGAATAAATTGTCTTAACAATTTCATAAACTTGGGAAGAAACGAGCGAATCTGACTCATGTTAATGCGAATCAGATTGTGAGACGAGATGGATACGAACCTGGCAATTCAAGAAGATACAACTTCAAGACGCTGGCAATGATAGGAATCTCGTATTTCTCGAGCACTTCGTTGTAGTCCGCTTTGCTGTTGTTCAATGCATTCCGCAAATGGTGCGTTGCCGCTAAAGGTACATCATAGAGCCATATCGCACGTCGGGCCTCGTCACCCTCCAATTCAGGGTAACCTATATTTTTGGTCAGTCAATGTCCAAGAGGACGACCTCAATGCTGCAGCGCTCTTACGGTTGTCAAGATAAGTGAGGATAGTCGTTACAATAATTGGAACCCGCTTGCGATCGGCTCTTGCTCTGGCCTCGAGATCAACACCGAAGTTCTGATCTAGATGCAGATTAGATCTCAGTTGCCCAGACGGTTTACGAGTAACGGGGTCTTCTACATACCTTCCACGGAGCCGTAGTAGTTCTCGTAAGCCTGTACGCGGGGGACAAAACCGCCGGTCCGGTAGTTCTCCAGAAGGTATCTAAGATCTCCGAGGGGCTGAATAGTCTCCTGATACAGCATCATGTGATCCACCGTGCTCTGCAGGTTAGGAATCACATTGCTGATTGCCCCAGAGAAATCCAGGATTACGGCTTTGATTGCCTTGAGACGGTCCAATTCGCACTGCTCCATAAAGCGCAGATTCTCAACAATCTCCTCCTCGAGCTTGCATCTGATCAGGTCAAGTCGCCGCACAGCAGCCTTGTACCGTTCATCAGCCTCGCGGGCCTCTCTGCGCAGCTTTTCCGCTGGCGTTTCGTTCGGATATGGGTTATTCAGCGGGTTCCACCCGGCGAGCATCTCGGATACAGAAGACAGGGGGGAGTCACTGCCATCTTCGCTGGAGGCGATAGAAGTGACCCGCATCAGAGGCTTTTTCTTGTCGGGAATGCCTGTGACTTGGAAGACTTTTGGGCGCCACTGATAACGCATCTTAGAGCTATTGGCAAACGTGCTGCCCATGTTTCCCACGAGCCTAAGAAACCCGTTGTCGACAAGGTCCTGGCCAATCCTTTCACAATAGCTGATGCTGGTTCCGTTCAGATACTTCTGAATATAGTCGACGATGTCGGCACCGGTCGATGTGTTCTGATAGGTTCCAATGATGGGCACTTTGACGTCGCCCACTTTGATTGATTCCAGCATGTGTATCAACAGCTTCTTCAAGTCCTCGGGAGGATAGATGCGATCGCCGATTTCGACCGGCTCTTCTTCCTCTCCCTCTTCTTCCGGCAAGACGATCTTGGGAGTGGGCTTGATTTTGGGACTGGTCTCGGGGCCTTGGAAAGCAAGCTTGTTCTCCTCCTCCAAATCCTCCACAACACGGCACTTGTTGAAGTAGTGGCTCCGCAGTTTCTTGACCAATTCGACCTGCTTCGTATGTTCCTTAATGCGGGCCTGCAAATCATCGTGAGAGTTCTGTATCCGCGCCTCATGTTGATCGCACCAGCGGCGGAACGGCGACACGACCAATTCCCGAATGTTGGACGCGATTTTCTGGTGGTTCTTGGACGCCTCGACCATTTCCGTGCGAACACCTTCATAAGCCTGCAGAGAAAGATGGCAACCCCACATTAGTACTCGCATAGACATGAAAGACCTAGCCTTAACTCGCCGATCCGCTTACCTTCCTCACGCTCGCCCCGTCGTCCTTTGCAAACCCTGTTGGTGTCACCCGGTCGACGGCCGGCGCGATGTCCCCGAGTTTGGAGCCATACATGTCCTCCGCGTCCGCGCGCATCGAGGCAATAGTCAGAATTTGTTTGTTTTCCACCGCGCCCTGCTGGAGTTTGCCATAGAGTACCCCCAGACCTGTGGCGTAATCTGGGGTCCAAAACGAATCTGCGAAGCCAGGCATTGTGAAGCAAGATCGGCGATCGACAAACGAGCAATGAACTGGAGTTCCTGGTCTCGCCTAAGGTGCTGCAATGATACGCAGAGGTACTTGTTCGAAGTCGGCAAGCCTCCCAAGGTAGAGATGATCGGTCGTCGTCGCCAGCGGAAGGCGACCGGGTTAAACAAACTAGAGGCGCAACGGTAACTGCACAAAAGGACCGTGGAGAAAGTGAAAAGAGAAGTAAGAAAACGACCGGCTCGAGCGCAACCAATATATCTGAAGGTTTCAACGATCCCTAAGGTGGCACGGAGGAGCTGCGAAGAGACATAGGCTCGGGGAGAGGGGAGGAGGGGGGAAACAAGTATGCGAGAGCGGCTACAGAAGACGACAGCCTAGAATTCGGGGGGTGGAGGAGGGAAGGTGGGATGAATGCAGCGCCAATGGAGAGCAGTGATGCAGTAGATAATAACGAAGAGAGAAGCGATAGCGGGGGAAAGAAAATACGATATGCTCTAGAAGAGAGGCAATTGTTTTGTCAGGGTAAGAGAGGTGAAAGGAAGAGAAGTAAAACCGGGAGGAAGAAACAATGATGATGATGATGATGATGGGATGAATATTTCGAGATTCCAGAGGATAAGTTAGACTAGAGAGAGAGAGAGAGAGGTTCGGTCGGGCCTTGGGCTCTCCATCCGTCATTATGGAGGGCGACGGTGTATGTACTGAGTACGGTAATTTACACGTAAGTTTTCAGCACTACTACCAATTGGTGCATGGATACGGAGTACGTACCAACCTGAAACCACGTTTAATAAAAGGCCCTATAGAAAGGAAAAGTGACTGGGCAGGGCTGGTTAAGTCAACTCAGTTAGTTAGCCCTGTAGACTACTAACTAAGGTCTACGTAACTCTTGGTTACTATGGAGTACAGTCCGCACTAGACCATTGCCGCCCGCCTTCTTTTTTTTCCCAGTCTCCTCCTCAGCCTCGCTCTATCCCTCACGTGTTGCTTTGCTGGCTAGGAATAAGTTATTCAGTAGAGAAGTGCTGTTGTTCTGCTGTTGCTGGAAAAGTGGCTACTATTTTTGGTCTCCCCGTCACGGTTAATTATTACCGTTGTCTTAGATTGATTTCCCAACAATCTCACATGGCCCCCCCCCTTCCCGTAAGTTGACCATGGTATAATTAGGTATAGTCTGCTGTCTGATCATTGCCCGAGTGAGGTTGGCAACCAACCCTCCTCCACTAATACTCGGTGTGTTCATTCGCTACTGACGGAGGACCAAAAAGACACCAATTTCTCCTGCCGCCAAGACCACAGAACAGACCACCTCTCTCAATTTTGAGATTTCAAATGACAATCTTGAATGCGAAAGCAGGTCGCTTCATCTCCGCTCGCTTCTACAACTTATGAAGACATGCATACATGTGGTCATGTACCTTGCGCAAGATATTAATTCGAGTCGAGTTGTATTTGACCATGAAGATGGTTTAAAACACCAAGACGCACCAGATGCTCTCATCTGGACAAGTGAGGGAAAGAAACATTATCGCTATGGTACACGGATTTGGGCACGAAAGGTATCATCATCATATTAAGGCGCCAGTGTATGTCCAACGTCTGACTGGCCACACTTCAACCTAACAGAAAAACTTGTAAACCTTCTTCCAAGCTGGCCAGGACGCCTGTTCGGCCTGTTCCTGCTCAATGAGATATTGGATATCCAAGTCCCGTCGACCAGTCTGCAGGTCCATATCTTTGGCGCGGATAAAGGGAGTCTTGTACCATAGTTTGTAAGGGATGTAAAATGCCAGCACGACAGGCGCGGCGAGGTAGGCCGAGAAGAAGTTTTCGACCAATGCCGAGGCAGACATACTCGCATATCCGGTAGGCGCGAATCCAACCCAGAACTGGGCTACCAATACCAGGCAGTTGAAAGCGAATCCGACCCAGGACCCGATCACTCCAGGTTGAGACCGGAAAGCAAGTTCGTTCAAACTATGTCCCTGGATTTTCCAAGCACGACGGAAGCGGATATGGCACAAACAGATTGAACCCCAAGTGAAGATGGACGAGAGACCAGAAATCGCCATCATCCAAGAAAACGCTTCGGACTGCTTCGAAGACGCCGCCAAGAACCCAAGTGCACCCAGCGACGAAGCAATCAGAAGGGACCAGAGAGGACGACCTTTACGGTCGATGTAACCCAGGAACTTAGGGGCTTGTCCCTGTTCAGCCAGGGCGGCTAACGTTCTCGAAGAACCGTAGACCGAGGCGTTACCAACTGACAGCACGGCGATCATGATCACAACATTCATGACAGAAGGCAGTCCAGATATACCGGCGTTCTTGATGGCGATAACGAAGGGCGATGCCTTAGCGTCGGCGCTGGATGACCCGCTAAGGAGCATGTCATCGGTGTAAGGGACCAGCAAGCCGACCAGCAGAAGCGACAAGATATAGAACAAGGTGATACGCCAGAACACTTGCTTGATGGCAGTCGGGAGGGACTTGCGAGGATTGGCGGTCTCGGCTGCCGCAAGACCAACCAGCTCAGTGCCGGCGAAAGCGAACGCAGCATTGACGAAGACACTGCAAAGACCCTTGAATCCGTTATGGAAAGCACCCGGGTTATGCCAATAGCGTGCACCGATATAGCCACCGTTGGGTCCACCACCACAATCCAAGATGATGCCAAGGATGCTTATTCAAGTCAGTCGGATGATTTCCAGGATTCCCGTAAGAGAAATCCGCTCAGGTCACTCACATGAAGCCAATAACCGCAAGGACCTTGATAATCGAGAAGACGAACTCAGCTTCTCCATAGCCCTTGACACCGAATAGGTTGATTGCTACGATCAAGACCCAAAAGATGGCGACCCAGGCAGCACTCGAGATACTCGAGTTCCAGTAGTTGACGGTCATGGAAGCAGCGACAATTTCGGTCGGCAAAACCACCAACCACTGCAGGGCATAGTTCCAACCCATGGCGAAGCCCCAGGCGGGATCAATAAAGCGAGTTGAGTAGTGGGAGAAGGAACCAGCGACAGGAAACAAAACGGCCATTTCACCCAGCGCGTGCACGGTACAGTAAAGCATGCAGCCGATCAACGCATAAGCAATCAGAACCGATGCAGGTCCACCCGCAGCCAAAACTGATCCGGATCCGACGAAGAGACCAGTACCTGAGTGACCAGATGAGCCACCTATGCTAAAACCAGGGGCCATATAGGGGTACATACCAATTGAGCCACCGATAGCGATCATCTGAAGGTGACGGCCTTTAAGCTTGCGCTGCAGAGGGGATTGAGCAGTCTTCCGTGCAGCTTCCTCGATGTCGAATGCCGATCCATCGGCACCCGAGTGCTCGGCGGCCGTCACTTGTGCATTAGGATCTCTCTTGAAACTGTCCCAGATTCTTTGGCCAAAGCTTCCTTTAGTCGTCTCGGTCTCTCCATAGGACGGCGGAGGGTCGGCGGCCGAGGAGGCCTCGGGTTTGGATTCATATTTCGGCTCCATGAAATCTTTCTCCATGGCCGATGATGAGGATGGATGGAAGGAAGGGTAAGAGTAGGGTATGGTTTCGCACAAGGCACTAGGAACTCAGTAGAGCAGTAAGCTTGCACAATTAGAATGAGACTTTCAGTATAGAAAGGTCGAGGCCGAGGAAGGAGAGAAGGAGAAGAAACAAGATAAGGTGATAGTGATTGTGCAGAGCAGCTGCTGGCGTATTTGAGTGCTAGGCTACGATGAGTGAATGTGTGTTACTGAGCCACTCCGGCGAGCCACGCTAATCCGAGGCACAATGTGTTGGACTGCCTGCTGCGATCACAACAGAGCAATACTAGCGGGGGTGCAAAGAGGGATGAGAGGAGGGGGAAGAACCAAGTAGCTCGGAAGCCCTCATGGATTGACATGGGATGCCAGCCAGTATTTAAATGGGGAAGATCAGCCTTCAGAGCGCAGTGAGATGGAACAAATGAATAAATCCTGCCTAGCTAGTCTGGTTTAAGTGATTGACATCCATGCTTTCGGGGGTAATTACCCACCATCAATCAGCATGGAGAAGGAAGAGAAGGGGTGCGCCAGATTATGCCATTGCAAGCATCTCCCTGTCTACCTACCATCCATGTGGCCGAGCCAAACGGGCAGGAAACTCTCTGAAGTGGGACCAGTCTGGGGGAAGCTAGACTACAAGAGGGGCCTTACTTACTGTCAATTCACTAGATTGATGGTGGCTAGGCCACTGTAGGTGGTGGTGCATCCGATTGATATTCTGGGGGAATATCTTGTGAATCTCTTGATTTCATGAACGGGGTTGATTGCCACCTTATGATTGAGCATGTCTGCATCTTGATTGGCGGCCATCTGCAGTATTATTCACCGTTACTTTTTGCTTGACAATTAGGATTGATAAGTGCGCAGTTACCAGCAGCTGACTTGCTAATCACAATCAGCCACACGACATGGGAAGGAAACCTTTCAAACCGGACTAGTCCCAACCATGACTAGCCCGCCCGAAATCCCCATAGCCACTTATCAGTGGGTATCTACGGAGTATCCCACCACTAACTAACTATCAACCTACTAGGTAATCTACGCCGTAGTTACTAGGTACCTTCTGCTATGCCCCGTAGGTAGGTACAGTACATGTTGCGTTGCTAATTGGTACTTTATTTTGTCCTCTTTGTTAATTTATCGTCTCGAGTGTTATAGTTCCACTGGATGAAATCAATCTCTGCAATATGATCAAAGCCTCAACCAAGCTCCACATTCAGATGCAAAACAGCATTTCAAGTGCCCAGAATCAGCGCCGAAACAACAGCAGCTGACCTTGGTTCCGCCACTAAAGCCCTGGTCCTCCCCGAGCTACTACGTATGTAATAACTTCGTCCTTAAGGTTCCAACGCCACTGGTAGGCAGAACTTCCGCACCAATAGCCAAAGGTGGCTTCATCCTTCCCAATAAGCACCCACCAAGCACCCACCAACCCACAAGTAGAAGTCAGTCAATCGTGGTGTGATTATTATAATGAATTAGTTGTAGGCAACTTTACCTACAGTTCAACACGTGTGCTGCTGCAAGTAAGCAAAGTTGGGTTTCAGTTCAGTCCTTGCCTTCCATGGCCAGGGTCCATCAAGTGGAGTCTCTCTTATCTATGCAGTCTAAGCAGGCGATTGATAGCTATCGGATTTATCATTATCAATGGCCGCTATCTCTGGATTTCCTGATAATTGATTCTCTTTCTCTTTTCGTTTTTTCCCGCCTGATAGAAGATCATGCCTACATCACATCCCATCATTGGAATGTGTCTAGAAGCCCCTCCGCGTGCTTACGCGCCTCATCCTTCCTACAATATGTCCGACGGCAAACGGACTTCACCCCTCAGGCCTGCAGCTACCTCCCCGAGATTTAATTCACGCAGCGAAGCGAGAGCCAATCAAGGAGCTAGAAGGCAAATATTTGATAAGAGGCTAGCCTCGGGTCTCCTGGGGATCGTTCAGTCAAAGGCTTGGTGCTCATTCCTCGAGTCTATGCCTGCAGTTCCTTCTGCCACATCCAGCAGATAGCTGTGTGTATATGTTGCCTTGACTTTCAGACTGTTATGTCACCTTTAAACAATGAACAGTACACACATACCAGTATCTTTGTGTATGTTGTCTCCTGTGAGATGATCATCACCAACCTCCAGAAATGCGATTAGAGGCTTATGGTCGCTGCGGGTGGCTGACGTACACTCCATTTTGACAATCCCTGTACGGTACTTCTGTAGATCTACGGAGTACAACGGATACCTCCCTGCGTGGTGACTGTCACCATCTTCCACCTCTTCTTCCAATTGTCTTCTTCGTCTTGTTCTCGAAGTTCTCGAAGGTCCCGAAGGATCGAGTCTGTCTTGTCGCGAACCCTGATCCGGCAAAAATCGCCTAAGTTGGAGGTCAATTCGCACACTTCCCCCTGTCATGGCGACGGAGGTCAATGCAGAGAAGGGTTAGTGTCAACCGGTCAGGTAGAATCCTTCTCCCGCGGCCAGGGTTGACTGCTCACGGCAGCAAAACCCAACTGTCGTTCAGTATTGTTGCTGTGGCTTTTGAGCCAAACATCCCACTCGTGCATGGGTGGCGTTACACTCACCTGGCCAAACCATGAAAGGAACGAAACTGAAGAGGATGGTGTGACCCTGCTCCCCTCCGTCCTCGTAATGCAACCGCAGATACCCGCTCGAGTCATCTTCCGAATTCTTTTTGGAGGAGGTGAAGTCAATGGAGACACGCCGCCAGGTTTCTGCTCGTCTTGTAGCTCTATTAGGGCGGTTGGGACGCCAGATTGGTGATGAGATCGAGCAAATCATCGCAGCTACACGACCGGGCCGGGTATCAGGCTGTGCCTTTCGCTAGCCGGTCTTGCAGATTGAACCAATACGTAATGGTCGCAGCCAAGGAGGACATCAGCCTTACACTGCTGCAGTATACCCTAGTTTCACAAGAAAATGGGTCGACGGCGGGTCATGATGCTGGGATGTTCGGCACGTGAAGAAAGAGGAGCAATTCTCAGACACTAGCATCATTGGCTAAATACCACTTTTGGAGAACGACCCAACGGCTGCACATCGACAGGTGAGTTCGCCGCCCATTTTCAATATGGCGCGGAAAAGAGAAAAGGTAAATACGACTACTAGTATGGTAGAGGATTGTATCAATCCGAGTCTAGCCATCTGTGGAAAGACCAGGACGACACTCAAACAAAACTTACCACACCTTGGGTGGTGTCAGTCCCTTGGCTCTGATATTTACTTTCGCGCGATGTCACCTTAGTTTACACTGAGCCAGCCCGGGTAACGGAGCCTGCGGCATCCCCGAAAGCCAATGATCGATCGCGAATTGTGCCTTCGGGAGAAGCCCAGCCTCTGAGCAACCTGACCCTCCCCTGGTGGCTGCATCCCTCCGCGCAGCCTTTTCAACTAACTAATTTAATGTGAACATAGATGATATAAGCTTGTTAGACAATGCAAGCCGTGCAACTACAGTCATGAGTAGTTAAGCATGATAGATATTTACTAACACTAACTATCAGCCCATGCTCCCGGTCGTTGTTTTGACTGCAGCTGGGGCGGTCTTGATCTCTAACACCGAGAACCGGAGAGCGGTTTAGCCCTTTGCACTCCACTCGAAACTCGAAATTGGGCCAACATCCCCGATCCGACTCGGAGTCGCCGGCTCACTTTTCACTCTCAATCTGCCAACCTCATTCAAACCCATCCGACGTTGAGTTTGGGGACAGACGGCCATTTAGGGTTATCTCCTTAAAGCGGGCGGGCGGGCAATGGGTGAAAATGCGGGGAAAGACCCGAAGCTATTACCTAACAGTTTCCACCCGGCCCCAGTCGGTGGGAAATATCTGGGGTAGCTGACACTTGAGTTGCTTCCAAGAATCTCTCTGTTCTCATTTCTCCCGCAGTCATGCAGTTGGTCTGGTCCACTGGCAATACGAAGATTTATTCTTGGACGGGCACTCTCAGGAAACTAACCAGAAAGGGATCAACTTTGATTGATGTTCATCTGGTTGCTCGAATTATGATTTATGATCTATCCATCGTATCCTGACATCAATCATTCGTCGGCTTAATTTCTCGTCTTGGCTATCGAAGGTGTAAGACTGAACCATGTCATACTTCCTTCTTCCCCTCATATTTCCTTTGACCTCGGTTCAAGAATCGCTCTCACTGAATGTTGCAGGCAGCAGTAACCGCCTAAGAGATAAAATACCGACCGCAGCCCATCACTCTAATCTCTACTCCCTTTGATAGCCCGGGTCAACGAAAGTCGATGGGGGAAAAAAGAGAAATGAAGTATATCCCCGGTGATTGAATGCAGGGAATTGAATCACAACCTCGGCGCGGGTCTTCTCATTGCATAAAGATTGGACTTGGCCCTAATAAAACCGGGTTATCTCTGAATTCACGGTCGCGTGATGCACTTCAGATACACGAATATCGACTACTCATGGATGAACAGGTTGCTCACGAAACTAGAAGGATTCGGACAATTGGAGCGCGGTTGAATCAAGCTAGCAAAGTCAATTGAGCAAGCGCTGAATCAGACCAAGCCCCCAAATGCTGGTCAGTTGTATACTGATCCAAAAAAAAGATTTTTGCCCAGGCGCGTCGATGCCACTTGAAGAGCATTCTGACCCGATCTCACACCAATATGCGACTGACGAACCCGTGCCTGTTTGCTTCGCTGATTGATAGATATGTACCTTTGGAGAAGTTCATCATGATCTGCCATAAGTCATGCATCTGCACCTCGATTGCACGCCTGAAAAAAAACCAGGAGACAAATTCCCTCTTGAATGAATGGAGGGATGAAGAACGCCCTGCGAAGCTATTGGCCTCAAAGACATGATTGGAATACAGTCATCAATATTCATTGGATAATTAAAACAGAGCTTGAAATATCTTGAACATCATGAGGTTCATGAGCTACCAACTGGCCCTTCGCCTCCAGGAATCAACTGAGCAATCTTGTTAGCTTGGTGGACACGAAAGCAGGAAGGGCTCGCACCATGCAAACGTTATTGCCATTGAGCAATATCTTAGGGAGCTGAACTCGCGCACCAGAGTAGTCGCTGATAGGACTTAGTACGTAGATCGGACCAAGTTTTGGTAGTTGCAGGGCGATTCAATGCGATGGCATGATGTAGCCAGAGCAGGATACGCAGTCGAGGGCACTTACAATTCTGTCACGTCTTCCAAAACCATGTCTCAAAGAAGAATTAGTTTATTGATACTAGTAGGACAGGAGAGAACTTGACCACTTACTGACGTAGTCATCAAATCCCAGCAATGTACCAGAGAACTCTGTTTGATAAGAAGTTAATCATTCTGTCTTCCGGGAAAGACAAGAGGTTGCCGGCACCAACCCTTATCATTCTTCATAATGACCCAGATTCTAGAGCCGACACACTTGTCGATCAGCTCTAGTCCGAGGGTTAGCACGGTGTTGTCAATGCATATCCATATAATAAAAGTGAATTACCAAGAGGAAGAAGTTGAGAAGCCATTATGAGAGATTTCGGCCAACAGTGATACCAGATCGAGAAAAGTTGGTACAAAGCTCAAGAAGACCCTGAGAAAGGAAGAAAAAAAAAGACAAAGGACGAGTCTTTAGGGTTTCCACAGTACGACAGGAGCACAAGATACTTGATCTAGAAAACGACGCGGTGGGCGGAAACGGTCAGTGTTGAATCCATCCAGACAATCTTGGCATATTCACTGGAACTCGCGTTTATCCGGCCCGCTCACTCAACCCAATCAGGGAGCAAGTTGACTAACAATACCCGTGACGCCGCGGCGTCCACGGTGTTTCCCTTACCTACTGTAACCAGTTACACCATCTTCACAAAGGTTCTTCAGGTACCATATTTTACCGACTTCCATGGAAAGCAATCAACGTGTCTTTGGACACCGCTATTTTCAATGTAAATAGCTGAGACTTCAATTCCCTTTTGGAATTTTTTAATCGACTGAAGCTCAAGAACATGATCGGGTTGAGCCTCGTCTAAATCCTCTTAATACGCACCAAGCGCCCTGCTATCACAAGGGACAAAACAGGAACCGGGCGTGGACAGCATTTCCACATTCTTTAGTCTTTCAGCCTCATAAGATGCTTGTCACTGCGTCGGCACTTACACGGTAGGTCGCACCCTTCTTCTACTCGTACCCTTGACCCCGATTGACCGTAAATACAGGTTTACATCGCCAGACCAGGCTTTTTTGGCGGCAAGCTCAAGGTCGCTACGCAGGCCGTGCGCCCCGAGCCAGCAGCCAGGACTAAGCGTCTATACGGGCAGATTCTACGCCGCATTGTCAAAGCCAGCCTTGACAATGAAATCCCAGCCAGAGACTAGTGGCTCCAAGCGACGCAGGACCCTGCCATGGTTTGACATATATAGTCGACCGTCAGTCTCTTCCAATGGAGCCCAGGGCCCATTTCAGGTGCCTTCGGGTGCCTCTTCCGTGTCTCGGAGGGGGGCCTGGAACCATCAGGCGCGAAAGCGCAAAAGAACCTGCCTGGGAGAGATGAGGCGATCATATAGCTCAAATACATCGACCGCCTCAGCTCTGGGGCCGCTCGGAACCCTGCAGAAGCCTGAGGCATCGACTTTATTCAAGGGTCCTCAAAAAGGGCCATCTGCGTCAGTAGATCAGACCAGCAGCAGCCCCATGGATTCTATCAAGAGTCATTTTGCAGCTCAACAGCTTCAAAAGGACACAGCCGGTAACCCCGTAACTCCGGAGTTCTGGAGCCACAAATTACAAAAGAGCCCGGAAGGGAAAGACATTGTTGTGCACTATTGCAGGAGCTTGAAAAGTAGCGAGGATATCGCACAGCTTTTTCTAGAGGATGATCTCCTTGGGCTTGACCTGGAATGGAAGGCCTCGGCTTCGGCATGGGGCAGCATCCAAGACAACGTTTCGCTGATTCAGATCGCGAACCGCCACCGCATTGCGCTCTTTCACCTGGCACTGTTCAAGCCGGCAAGAGGCATCGCCGATCTTGTACCACCTACGCTGAAGCGTATCATCGAAGATCCAGCAATCACTAAAGCTGGCGTGTCGATCAAGGCCGACTGCACCCGTCTTCGAAAGTTTCTCAAGATAGACGCGCACGGGATCTTCGAGCTTAGCCATCTTTACAAGCTGATCAAGTACTGCCAATCGAACCCAAAACTGATCAACAAACGACTGGTCAATCTGAGTGAGCAGGTGGAGGAGCATTTCGGGCTACCCTTGCAAAAAGAAGAGACCGTGCGGTGCAGCGAGTGGACGGCGACCTTGAACTATCGCCAGGTCCAATGTGAGTGTCATTTGATCCTTGACCAAAGAAGATTTGAAAATAGCTGACGGGGCTCACGATAGATGCTGCATCTGACTCATACGCATGCGTCTGCTTATATGACAAGATGGACGCCAAACGGCAAGCGCTGGACCCCACGCCCCCTCTCCCTGCCCACGCCGAACTGAATATACCTATCCGGGTTGTGTGCAAAGCGCCTGTCACTGCTGACTTGGAAGAAGTCGAAGTAGTGCAACCCGGCGATGCTCCGGAAAATTCAAAGTGTACCATTTAATGATATAAGTCCGTATATATATCGGGGAACAGATACGGTTCCTCTCTCTGAAAACAAACAGACCAGTGCCTCTCACGCAATGTTTCAGGGATGTGCATTTGCAATATTTGCCCGTCATATCGGCATACTGTGATCGGGTTACTGTTAGCCTGTTCAAAAGGGAGCTATGAACGCAATACGTCCCTTGAACTTATATCAGGGAGGCATTGGGGATCTTCTACGAAGTATCTAGAGATGTATACATGTGAGCCAGGACTTTGACAGATGGCTGCGATCCAGGCAGGAACTACCAAAATATAACTCTAAATTGAAAGGGTATATTTGAAACAAGCAATCTGCAACGCTGAAACATGCCAAGAAAGCAGTATGCGACGGGACTAGGTGGGACGCCTCTGAGACTAGTACTACCCTCTCAAGGGTAGCACTTTAGAAAGGAGGACCTCCTGGCGGCAGAGCGGGCACTCCGGCTTCTCGCGTACCCAGTCTCGAACACATGTCCAACAGAACACATGACCGCAAGTGGTAGCACTCGGATCTTTGAACAACTCTAGGCACAGGGTACACTTGCGCTGTTGGCCAGCCGGTATCCAGGGAACAGCGTTCGGGTCCTCGGCGAAGTCGTACCGGGCACGGCTAGCGGGCAAAAGCGGAAGCGAAGACGGATTCTCAACGGAGGTTATCGCCTTATCGCCTTGACCGTCAGCCGCTCCAGCGTCCGCTGCGTGAAGGTCCTGGTCCTCCTGCTGCAGGCCGGCGGCCATCTTCTTGATGTGCAGAACTCCCTGGACTGCGATCTGCAGCACGAGAAGCACGCCCAGGACCTCGTAGCCTACCCGCTGCTCGTTCTCGTTGATCTTCTTGGTAAAAATATAACGCAGGCCGCAGAAGCGCTTCGAGAGGTGGTAGTAGGCGCCGGTGAAATAGAAGGTCGCGATGCTGACGGCGTAAATGGGTGACAAAGACGTGATGGAGTCGAGGTGCTCCAGGATATATCGCTGTATCCGCAGTTTGGTGAAGAAAGAGCCCGAATGGTCGCGCTGGTCGTCTCGCGTGCTCTTGGTCTGGGCGTTCTTGACCTGCTGGCGGGCAACACTATGTTCGAGTTTGGCTCGCAATCGCTGTCGGAATGCGGGGAGGATCCGCTGAAGCGCCCACGGGAGTAGGATGCTGCTGAGGATGTATCCGACCCGCCGGGGGAGGGAAGGGAGTTGCAGTGTATCGTCCTCCAATTGGACCAGATCACAGTACTCCTCGCCCAATGTCCGATTCCCGATCAATGTGGTGAGGGAGAAATACAGGGTCTCGGTCAGTCGTTTGATGGCCTCAGAGTGCGTATGGGCAAACCGAGCCCCACGAAGGGAACGGGCGATTGATTGAGCTTGGTTGGTCAAGCTCGCAGAGAGAAAGACATCCTTCTCGTGGGAGCGGATGATATCTGGCGAGGTAGCGAAAGGGTAGAAGTGGCCCGAGGGACGTATGGAGGTAGTGGGAGCCAAGGCGGTGGTTATAGAAAGATCTTCGTCAGCCATTGTGAGAAGAGCGACCAGAGAGGACGATAAACAATGTGAAGTAAGTGGAGCGGAGCGCGAGGAGGAGAGAGGGTAGATAACAGGGGAATTAAGAAGGGGAAAGTCATCAGCTTCGCTTGAGATGTTAGGTGTAGTAGTTTGTTATCGCGGAGCTCCGCCCACGTACTGCATGTACAGTACGGAGTGGAGTGGGTGGTGGGTGGTGGATTGAAAGATACCTCGGCAGTATTCACGTGATCGGACCGCTGCAGCCAAAATTGGAAGCCAGCGCCAAGAAACGCCGCTAGACCGAAAGCGGGACCCAGTACGCATCCTAAACCCGAGAAGCCGCGCGGAGCCGCTGGTCAGTCGAGACTGAAACCGTCCCTGAGCTTCTTTTTGTCTGGTCTTTAGTGAGGTTCACCTTTGCGGGTCGGTCATGATTGAATTGACTGAGTGATTGAGTATTCGTGCTCGTCAAACTCACCCTGAGTACCTCTTCCTCCTCCTCCTCCTCCTCTTCTTCTTCTTTTTTCTCCCCCTCCTTCTCTGTTTCCATACCTTGCTGGCTTTCCCATTCCTCTTTCCCGGGATCTACTTCCCTTGCAATCCCCCAATCCTCGACCTGATCTCCCTATTTCGCAGTCCCCAGGTGCTAACAGAAACCGGCGCCGCTACTTCAATGGAATATGGGTCCTGATCAACATGCTCAATTGGATGGCTTCAGTCTTTTCCTTCCCTTCCCCTCGCGCGTGGCGGTAATCTTATTGGCTGGTATGCTAATTATTCAATATTAATTGTTCTCTTATCTTCAACCCTGTTCGATCGTTGTTAATTGCTCCTGACAGGGTTCTGGGGATGGGGTGCCAATCTGCAGTATCTTTCAAAAGCGAATATTGTAGGAAACCCCCCCCCCCCCCACCTTCATTCTATCCTAGTCCTTCCTTCTCACGACACCTTGTTTAATATCCTCCAGGACGTTCCCTCTCTCATTCGATACCCCCACCGCCAGTCAGCTAGCCATCCATCTCATTACGCCTCCGCCTACCGCTTAGCCACTCTCCTGACCATCCCTCTCGTGATATCACTTCTCATCTTCTGGCCCGTCACCCACGGTTCCAGACAACGTGTCGAGTCGTTGGATTACATCCCGCAATCATACTTCTTCATTGCCGCGATTATTCTGATTCAGCCCTTCATACGGGTCGCGCGCTCGGGCCGATTCCGCCTGTTCACTACTTTGAAGCGCATCTGTGTTGGTGGATTGGCGCAGCCCCAAGATGGCAAGTTTGGGGACATTCTCCTGGCTGATGCCTTGACAAGCTACTCGAAAGTTCTAGGAGATCTGGTTGTCTCCTTCTGCATGTTCTTCATCGGGGATCTGGGCAGTACATCGAAACCGAATCGCAAATGTGGGAACGACTACCTGATTCCACTTGTCATCTCCATTCCCAGTATGATCCGCCTACGTCAGTGTCTCATCGAATACTTCCGTGTATGGCAAGGCGGCCACAAGAATGGGAACACGGGGGGCCAACATCTGGCGAACGCATTGAAATACGCTACCGCATTTCCCGTCATCATGCTCACGGCAAAATTGAGGAACTACAACCCCCTGGAGTTCTATGGATTCAGCGAGACCGGTCTCTCACGACTTTTGTAAGCATCTCCTGATCGCCTGAGCCGCAGACCAAATAGTTGAAGGCTAATTTTCTTGCGTCACTAGGTTTCTCTGCACTCTGACCAACTCCGCATATTCATTTTACTGGGACGTCACCAAGGATTGGGACCTGACCCTTTTGTCGCCCTTGCGCGACAGTCCAGAGTATCCGTTTGGCCTCCGTCGCCACCGGTTCTTCGCTGATCGTCAATACTACGTTGCCGTTGGCATCGACTTCGCCATCCGCTTCTCGTGGCTCGCGAGATATGTGCCTGGTCTCGTCTGGCTAAGTGACACGGAATTCGGAATTTTTGTCCTCATGTTTCTCGAGGTCGCACGCCGATGGATGTGGATCTTCCTCCGCATAGAGACCGAGTGGAGTGAGTTCCCTGCTTTTACCACGTTTTCTTTTCTTCGTGTGACGCACGGCTAACCTTGCGACACGACAGTCAGGAACAGCCGCGGCCCAGCTCCGGATGACATTCTGCTCGGCGAGTTCAGCGGTAAGCTGGATGCGGACTGATTAATCCGGCGTAGACGCTTTCTAGATCGTCTTCGCCTCGTATATATTGTATATATATAGACGTTTTCTAAGTTTTGAATCTTCCACCCGCTCCCGAGTCGTAGTCTTGAATTCTTTGTCTCTGCGGCCCGCATACCCGCATCAGGATACCATGTGATTGTCTGTTCTCCCATGTTGGAACACAGCACGTGATGCCTTCCATTCTCAAAGTCGTTGTAGTAAGGTGAAACCCAACTACCGCAGAGGCCGTCAGGTGACGCCATTACCAACTCGCAGTAGAAAGGCATCGTAAACCCCTCCCGAATCCACAGATGACTAGTATGGGAATAGTCGGGCGTTCTCCAAATACCTGTCAACTCCCGCGGGCAATTGAGTACGGAGCGGTGCGCCGAGAGGATATGCAATGATTACTTCATCAGAATTTGCTATTAGACAATTCGACTATGTTCGAGAATAGAAACTTTATACCAGACACATCAGAAGTGAAAAAATGCCGCGTGACTTGAGAAACAGGGTAATATAATAGATGCACACAGAAATGGGAAAAGGGCTGAACTTAGATTTCTAGAACCAAAATGAAAGGTGCGTGTTGAAAAGAATTGAGACAGTAGTTTCGAACATTCAGCCATCCAGTTTGGAACACATGTCACTCCCGGTTTTGAGGCGGATGACTATCGAAGAGGTCTTCCAAATATGCGCTGGGAGTTCTTCCCGCTGGCGGGGAAGCTAGATTCAGCGTGCTCGTGGAAGCTTCGACGTGAGACCTTCTGGCGTTGCGACGAGGAGGGGTATCCTGCTGATCGTGATACTGGGGCAGACCTGGGGACTCAGGGGGACTGGAGCCGGAACGGGTCGGGACGTAGCCCTGCGTTTGAGGACCCCCAAGCCCCGTCAGGTCGGCAGCTGAGTAACGCGCATCTTGAGTGCGGGGATTGTTTCCCACGTTGTTGGCATTGTAGTAGCCCGCCGGAAGGTAGCTCGAACGGCGGTTTCCGCTGCCGTGTTGCATTCCGGCGGTCGGTGAGAAGAAGAGCCCGCTGTTGGCACTGGGGCCCTTGGAGGTTCGGTGCTGTCGGTGGCTGTGATGGCTGTGACGGTGATGCTGTTGGGTTCCGGCTCCTCCAAGCTTGTCGAGGGCGACGCCAGGGCCCGCGGAAGAGGACCTCCTAGTGCGCGACTTTCTTCTCTTCGAACGCAAAAGGCCCTTCGATTCGGACGAGCGCGTCATTGCGGCTTGGCGCACAGAGCGATTCACAGACCATGCAACTATGCCGCGCCACGCTAAGATTGCAAGCCCAATAGCTCCCAGAACTGCTCCCACGGCGATGAACAGGGTACCCTCCGGGATGTTGGACTTTTGCATATATGGCGCATCTGCAGTTGGTGGCACAGTGACGACGGGGTAATCATCTGTTGAGGAGGACGAGGATGCTGATGTCGACGTGGACGAGGTATCTGTACCAGTTGATGTCGTCGAGGCCGATGTCGTGGAGCTGCTTTTCGACGAGCTAGTAGTAGTGCTTGTCGACGACGACGACGAGGACGACGACGACGACGACGACGACGACGACGACGACGACGATGAAGTTGTAGTCGATTCTGTTGTCGAGCTCACACTTGTGGTGGTTGCAGTATTATCATCCGTGGTCGCATCTTGGGCTACGGAGATTTGAGCAATAAGCATAACGAACAACACAAGAAGTAGAGTGAAAGAAGGCCGGTGGGCTCTCCCAACGCCCTTGAACAGAGCAACCATGATTGTTGGTGGTGATCGCAAACTGCTAAGAGGTAGATCTTCAATAGGGTGCGATGTCGATTAGTGCGTTGAATGGCTAGCGCAGAACGTAACTGGGCATAGCCACAACAAGCATACGAGAACGAACGTTTCTGCAGACTGATCCCATCAACAGCGGCTGTCTCCAAACACACGACGGGGATGAGGGAGAGCACTATCAGGCGAGTCTCCACCCAGCAGAAGAGGGTCCAAGATCAGCAAAGAAGCGAACAAGATCAGATCGTCAGCAGTCTTAACGAACGACTTTGCAGAGACTAGACAGTAATATCAAAAAAGAGCCATGCTGAGTAGCGAAAGTCAAGAGATATGGGCAAGCGAGTGAGCGCGGTAAAATTCACGATACACAAGTGCAACGACAACGGACGATAACACATAATCAGCAGAGAAAAGAAGAGGCAATAGGAATACGGGGGGGCTGTGGTGTGGGTGGGCTGCCCCGTGTTCGGCCGTCTGGACCGGCGTCCCTCCCTGCCTCACTTAGGCTATCACGTGATGGAGATACAGGTGCTATTTATGGCCATTCATGAATCTGCGGGTAATTAATTGGAGTAAGTAGGAGTAGGAGTTCTGATGCGCTAGCAAGACCAGGGGACGAAAAGTCCAAGTATCAATTGGTTATCAAATTGAGATGAACCGTATTCGCATCTTGGCCTCCAAATGCCCGCATTCCATCCAGTCACGTGGCTATTATCGATAACATCCAGATCCAGGGACATGCACCCAAATATAGCATACATCGCACTCCGTACAGCATCATGGTTTATCGCATAAAGAAGATGAAACGCCAGCATACAAATATGCAGTGAATTTCAGAACCAGAATATACTGTGCTTAAAAGAACAAAATCAAAAAGCTAGACACGTTCAAGCAAAGTCTTCCGCAAGAGATCAAGAACAAATCATTGCTGTTTCTTCTGCACACTGGCGGAGATGTCCTTCTCAAACGCCGCGTACGGAACCTCGAGGCTCAGGAGAGCACTGAGGCCAACATACAAGATCAGAAGACAGAATATGGAAGCCATCAGCCCCATAATGATGCCTGTTTGCTGTCAGATGGGAGTGGAGTGGTTCATGGCCTGGAGTACTTTACACATACCTGGAGTGAAATAGTGGTATTCGCGGAAAAGCGTCTTGTTTGAGGGGGCATCATCCCCAAGACCATGTGCCGAGAAGTCCCGCTTCAAATCCATGTGGAGGGGGTCCTGGTAGGAAGCATCCTCAGATTGGTAAACACCGGTTTCAGAGCTCAATGTCTCCCTAGGCGAAGTGATGTATAGAACAGTGTACTTCTTGGAATCCGGTAGCCGTTCGATGATGTCGGAAAGAAGACCATCTGTCAAAGCTGTTAGTACCGTGTTTTCGGAAGAGAGTCAAGGTGAGATTGCTTGGATACAGACCATTATCTGAAAGCTGGAGGCGGCGATCAGTTCCCTGTGGAAGCACAGGGAAGTCGAGGCGGATCACACGGGGCTCAGCGCCAAAGTCGGGTGAGTAAATGCCAGCTAAGAGAAAGAAAGTTAGCCAGGGTTGTCCTGTGCAGCTTGCCCAGATCCGGATGCTTACAGGAGGCGTCAATGATGGTAGATTGAGCTCCACACTCCGCTTCTATTAGTTCTTGCACCTTCCTTGCTTCTAGAACTCCAACGACTTCGTTTATGATCGTCCTCGAGCGGATGGTGTGATCCTTTCCAGTCAATTTCGCGCCGAGGCGGGGTGCGGACTTGAGTGTAGAGAAGTCGTTACTGTGGACGCCGGGTTGGGAAGCGATAACATAATAGTCGGAAGGACAGCCAGAAAGCTTCGAGGATAGATCCTCCAGTAGCGAAGAAGCAGTCTTAAGCTGTGCTGAGGCAGAAAGATTCCTAAGGGAGCTGTTAGCTGGCTCGTTTCTCGGATACTGAAGGTTGGCCTGCGCGCAATCTTGGTTGTGCATACTCCGAGGTTGATGCTAGAAAAAAGGGAGAAGTGTCGTGGAATGCGCTGGTTGTAGTCGCTCCCAGAGCGAGCAATGATAGAGCTCCCAAGCGCATGATGGTTGGGTGAATACAGTTATCCAAATAGATGCAGTGCTCTTCGAAAGGGTCCCAGATGAATGAATGATGTTAGAGCCAGGTGTGATGGCCCGCCGGCTCGGAGGCGGTCGACTTCGGCACGGGCACTATTTAGCCTCCTTTACAATTTAGATGCCGGGCTCTAGATCGCAATTTTCCCCCACGGAAATATCGCGTGGTCACTCCGCTGCGCAAGATTTGAAAAATTGAGATCGCTTTTATTTCTTTTATTTCGCTATACATTATCGATATTCATTGGACTGCCACACCCATTGCCTTTCATGAGAATGGGTCCTCAAGCCAAAAGAAGAAAGGTCGCCAGCAAAGTCGAGGAGATCAACTTCGACGCTGCTGACCGCGAATCGTTTCTTACAGGCTTTCGCAAGCGGAAGCAACAAAGAATTAAACATGCACAAGAAGTGGCAATCAAGAAAGCGAAAGAGATGAAGAGAGAGGAGCGCAAGAGGGTAAGGATTATTATGCTTGTGTGAAATCGCCGTGGAAGGCCGCTCAGCCAAGGCTAATTGCAACGCCTACTCAGATTCGGGAAGAACGCACTGCTGGCTTCCAACGTGCAATCGAAGAACATCAGAGACAGCTCAAAAAGCTGCAGGCAGCGGAAGACGGCAGCGATGGATCTGAACTGGACAGCCAGGACGAGGATCTTGAGGATCAGGATTGGGAGGGGTTCGCGGAACCCCCCGCCGTCGACTACGAAGCTGAATATATCGACGAAGACAAATATACGACGGTGACGGTAGAGGAAATGGATACTTCCAAGGAAGGACTTTTGCGATCAGCGGTCGACGAATCAGACAAAAACGAAGAATCGGAGGCAGGCTCCAAAGCAACTGCCGATCCCAACCCCTCTGCCGAACCAAGCAAGAAGCGGAAGGCGGACAGCAAGCCCAAGAAGAAGAAGAAAAAGTTCCGTTACGAGAGCAAGGAAGAGCGCAAGGTAACCAGAATGAAGGAGCGCGCGTCTAAATCGAGGAAGGCAAACGCCCGACGCGAGCGATCGTGAGTGGACTTGACTTGAACTTAATCAACAGATGGTGATAATGCACATGGACACTCCTATTAAATATATTCTATGTACCTTCTGGCAACGATGAAATGTTTGACGTCGAGTGGAAGAATAGACAAGGTTGCGAGGACGAGCGGAAAACCGGTTGATGGGAACAATAGCAAAGCCAGCTAGATGACAAGACGGACAGAGACTGCCAAAGCCGCTTCCTGCCGACAGGAACGAAAGAAATCAGGCTGTGGTGTGCAGGGATAGAAAGCTAAAAGGATAGTGTATGTGGGAAAAAAAAAAGCTGGGGCCCCCTGTTGCCGGTATTCTGCGCCACCCTGGCCTTTAGACATTGCTAATAGAGACCTCGAGCTCGTGGAGATCCTTCTGCAGCTCGGCGTACTTCTTAGCCATCTCCTCATACTTGCTCTCCCATTGGTCGCGAGACGCTTCGAGGGCCTGCACCTTGCGCTCGTAGTGACCAGCCTTGACGTCGGTTTGGCGGAGCCTTGAGAAGTACCAAGGTAGTCAGCATCAACCTCCCCTCATCTCAATAGGCAAAGGGTGTGAGTAGTACATACTTCTCGTTCGTCTCGCGCAAGTTCTTGTCGGCATCCTCGGCCTCCTCTTCCAGAAGCTGGAGACGTCTCTGGAGAGCTTCGTTCTGGGTATCGTGCTGAGCACCCTGGTTGGCAGCGTCCTTGGCCTCCTTAAGGGCAGTCTCAAGCTTCTCCACCTCACCCTCCAGAAGCTGGTTCCGGTGGTTGAGGGATGTAATTTCCTGCTCCTTGGCCAAGTTCTCCTGCTCCAACGTCTTCACCTTGGTCTTGAGTTCTTCGACCTTCTCCTGAGCCTCCTCAGCCTCCAGGCGGAGGTTGTTCATTCTCTAGACCAGCCAAGGTCAGTGTGCATCTCAGGAAAGTTTATTTTGCTTTTTCCATTTATGAGAAATATCCTGCGGCAGAAATATGCAGGATCAAGATGGTGAGGCAAGGACGATAGGTGGTGTGCATGTGGACATTCGGGGCAGCAGCTTGTAAGCTACCCCGCCAACAGGGGGGGGTAAGAGGGGGAAAGGTTGACACTCACCTCCTTAATCTTATCCATTTTGAGTAAGTTATTTGCAACGAGAAAGTATGTACGAAGTGGAAGAGAGTAGGATGTAAGCAGCAACAACAGGCTTTCGCTCAGCGAGAAACCAGGGAAAGAGGACAGAGAAGTGATTGATGCAAGAAGATAGTTTGGACAGATGGGAATAATAGGGAGGAAAGAAAGGGAAGTGGAGGAGGAGGCCTTAAGGTAAGGTTGACTTTCTGGCCTGGCGCTGGCGGTCAGCCGCTAGCACAACTAGCGGGTTGGGTCTTAGCCGATCTGGTATAGGGGCCGTGGCTGACGGGCAAGCGACCGTAGAACCACTGTGTGGCTTTCCCCTTTCACCAGCCCCGTCTCCACGGGCAACCGCCTCGCAAACACCCTTTCTCACCACCCCTCCCCATCCTGGCTGTTCGTCATGTCCGCGTCTAGAACCACTTCGACTGCTCGACAGCCATCTCTTGCTCCAGACTCGTTGCTGGCAAGGGTCTTCGTATTCGAAACTTCGACACTTCGACAAATTCACACCGATCCGGGTTCTCGCCTTTGAATGCGCTGTCGTGACTCGTAAGCCGCCGCCATGTTGGCTCTTCGCGACCAAGAGAACCTGGTGCATAATCACCAAACGGTCGCCGCATCAAAAACCATGAATCAGGGCTTGAGACACCTACAGCCGAAGACACCCGGAGCGCGAGCACCCAAAACGCCCTTCAAGATTCCATTGAACGACGAAAATGATCCGCTGGCTTTCGGAAAAAAGACTGTCAAGGGAGCAGGTAAACAGAAGGAAAGCATCAAAGATGCCTTTATGACTCCACTAGGTATGGCAGAGATGCTATATTTCTACAACAGAAGCCGACCCATGTACTAATATGACGCGTCTTGTTCCCAGCTGACCCCCGTCAACGCGCCCCCTTGGGCATGAAAACCACCAATGCCAAAGCTAGAGGCCTACAGACCCCCGCCCCGCCCGGAGGCACCGCGAAGCCAGAGAGGTCTCTCAAAAGGGGCTCGACCCAGAGGGTGAAGAAGTTTTCCCCTTTCATCGAACAGGCGCAGCCAGAAACACACACCAAGCATGTGCAGGATGACGTTCCCGATATTGAGTACATGCCGCCCAAGCCTAAAGGTTGGTCACTCACTTACTAGTACCAATCTATGATATCTAACAGTAGCAGATCTTCCGGACTACCCTGAGGAAATTACCTACGATACCACGTTCCCTCAGTTTCAAGGGAGGAACCTTGCACGCGGGTTAGAAAGCGTGTATGGAGCTGATAATGAGATCGGACCTGATGGATTGACTAGAAGAGAGCGCAAATTCCAGAAAGATTCATCAGCTTGTGACAAGCTGATCGATGATATAATCCTGAAGCAGGTTGAGAGCATCGGCTTCGAAGAGCCGTCTGAAACAGAACAACTGGAGGAGCCTGCTGTGGAAGAGACGGTGAAACGCCGTGTCGGAACCCGCCGTACTAGAGCGTCTGCGGGTCTCACCAAAGGCACCAGCAATGTTTCCACCGTACGTGCTCGTGATGCCGCTACCGCCCTCTCTGGGACATACCGATCGGTTCCCCGCACCCGATCAGCTGCTTTGGCCAAACCAAGGACAAGGATGGCCACCTCCTTGTTTCCTACCAAAACGCCCCGAGCCCCAGACAACCCGTCAAGCATGTATCACACCGCAGCTGAAGCCAATTCCAAAACGACTCTGGGATACACTCGAGGCCGCGAGGTATCATCTAGGATGAGTAGCAGAACAGCTACCCCCGTCGAGCAGGACCCGGCCCCGAAGGGCATTTTATCTCCAGAAACTTACTTGCATCCTTCTGGCACGTTGTCTTTGGCCGATGGACTTCCCATCTTGGTTGCTGAAGAGTACCTTCCAGTTTACGATGAAGATGTGGAAGCTCGGGATTTTCAATTGACGCTGTGAGAGCAGATTAGCATAAGGGAACAAAGGGTCTACATTCCAGGGAGAGGCTAGGTGTCTGGGTGGGTTTATTATTGTTTCGGTGGGTGCACGGTGTTTCAGATGGTGCTTGCTTTTGGTCCGTCTGCTTTTTACTCTGTGGTTGGTGTGATTCTCTTGTTGAACTTGTTGAACAAACCATGGTTGGCAAACAATCGATGTGCAGACCGCAGCGTGGAAGGTTTCCAGGGGCGTTTTGTATGAAGTGATTTGATGATTATGATTACATGCAGCATTTAGCTTATGAGACTTTTTATGACGCGGGGAAATGGGAGCTAAAGAGATCGACAGGCCAGGCCATTAAGTTACTGAGTAGCATTAGGTGCATCCAGCATGCATCAACTTAACTAATCTTTATGTACAGTAACTAACTACTGCACATACTCAAAAAAGTATGTTACAGTAATGTCATCTGGATGGACACGGTATCCTCGGAATCAGTCGTCATCAGACGATGGAGAAGCCCTTTAAGTGGCCACGACACCCATTACTAAGAATACGATGCGGCTGGTTATTCGCCTGGCAGCGTTTCAGGAGGGTGTGACGCTGTGTGCTTACCGTGGATGCATCGGTCTGGGTCCCGAACCTCAATCTCCATCGGATTTCCCTGCCGGGCGCATAATTGGAACAATAATAAATAGTTACCTAGTATTGGTAGTGTACCTTGGCCAGGAGCTTGCAACAGTCTAGCCTCACCAAAGACATCAGATTAGAACTTAGTAGACCACCAGCCTCTTCTCACCGCTTCTCTTTCTCTTTCTCTTTCACCCTTGCGAACAGCCCTAGAACAACTGACGAAGCACTAGACCCAAATGAAGTCAAGCTATCTTTGGCGTAACTTAGGCGCACTGTACATGTACCTGGAGCTTCTATCCATCCATCTGACTATTGTTGTTCAACAATTGGTACCAAGCAGAACCATCTTTAAGCATAGCTTATTGCTACCAATTGGTGAAAGACCACTTTAGGAATTGTTTTGACGTGTAAAGTAGAGATGCGCCTACACAATCTGTACCATATTGAGTCGAGTGATAAATAAATGAATAATGTTGTTGACGAAAGGGATCCGATGCTGCTCCTCCCCAATCTAGCAATCCATCCACATCCACCACATCCACCACATCCACTCCCGCTGCCGTCCAGACACTCGCCGCTCTCCCTCCCTCTTTTCCCATCCTTCCCTTTCGTCCTCTTCCTCTTTTCTTTCCCTTCTCCCCC
>NW_017962976.1:3557469-3576147 GCF_001890905.1 Aspergillus aculeatus ATCC 16872
CCTCCCCCCCCCCCCCCTCCCCCTCTCTCTCTCTTCCTCCTCCCCCCCTCTCTTTCTCTCTCAATTCCCCTTCTACCTGTCAATCCGTCTCCTCCGTCATGACGGTTGTACATCCCGAGTCCCTTGAGGACTTCGAGTACATCGAAACTCCTCCCGCCTCGTGCGTCACTCCCGCTGATGACTGTGGTGTGCGGACGACCTCGGTGAGTCGCTTTGCTGTCTCCCTTCTTTTATCCTCTGGCAATTCTCGTTCTCTCATTCCATTGAGACCTCAGAGCCATGGGAGTCAAACACTGACTGTCAATGGTTTCCCTGTTTCCTAGTACCCGGCCATTAAAAATGCCCCTGTACCGGCCGATTCCCCCGGCAGCGATAGCTTCTCCAACACTCTGTTGTTCGCCCTGTTGTTGCTGATCCCATGGTACTTCGCTCGCCAAGTTGGCGGTGGTTTCTACACCACCATCTTCTTTGCTATCTTCACCACTATCCCCATTCTCATGGCCTTTTGGTCTGTAGCTTCTTCCATCTCTCCCCGCAAGAACGAAAAGGCCAAGTATGCCGGTCGCCCCGTCGAGTACTACCTCAGCTTCCACAGCGAGCATGATCGCGCTGCCTATCGTGGCAAGAGCAAGATCCCCATGGAGGTTTTCTATGAAAAGTACTTCAACGGTGAGGTGGAATTCAAGTGTGACGCCCTGGAAGCCCTCGAGTTCCGTCACGACTGGGCCAATTTCCGTTTCACCATGGGTCTCTTCAAGCATTTCCTCTTCGGTTTCATTCCTGAGATGATCATGCACACTCGCTCCCAGGGTAAGTGACCAGGCGTCAGTTGAATTTTGGGGAAACTAGGTTGCTGACTGTAGATGCATCAATCAGATGAGGAACAGGTTCGTGACCACTACGATCGTGGCGATGACTTCTATGCTTGGTTCCTGGGTCCCCGCATGATCTATACCTCTGGAATCATCAGCGACATCAACCGTGAGGAGACTCTTGAGGAGCTTCAGGACAACAAGCTGGCTGTGGTGTGTGAAAAGATTGGCATTCAACCCGGTGACACTGTCCTCGATCTCGGTTGCGGTTGGGGTACTCTGGCCAAATATGCTTCGGTTCACTATGGCGCTCAAGTCACTGGTATCACCCTCGGTCGTAACCAGACTGCTTGGGGTAACAAGGGTCTTCGCAATGCTGGTGTTGAGGAATCTCAGAGCCGTATCCTGTGCCTCGATTACCGTGACGCCCCCCGGGTGGACGGAGGTTACAAGAAGATCACCTGTTTGGAAATGGCTGAGCATGTCGGCGTTCGTCACTTCACTACTTTCTTGTCTCAGGTCTACGAAATGTTGGATGATGACGGTGTCTTCTTCCTTCAGATTGCTGGTCTGCGTAAGTCCTGGCAGTATGAGGATCTGATCTGGGGTCTTTTCATGAACAAGTACATCTTCCCCGGAGCCGACGCTAGCACCCCCCTTGGTTTTGTCGTCGATCGACTGGAGGCCGCCGGATTTGAGATCAAGGCTGTCGACACCATTGGCGTCCACTACTCTGCCACCCTTTGGCGCTGGTACCGGAACTGGATGGGTAACCGTGACAAGGTCGAGGCCAAGTACGGAAAGAGATGGTTCAAGGTTCGTGACTCTCCTCAATGATCCTCACCGCACATGACTGACCCGCGTTTGCAGATCTGGGAGTACTTCTTGGCCTACTCTACCATCACCTCTCGCCAGGGTGGAGCTACCTGCTGGCAGCTTACTCTTGTCAAGAATATCAACTCCACTCACCGTGTCGAGGGCATTAATCGTCAATTCGGTCTCACCGGCGCCCGCCAGTCCGCCATCGACAATGTTGGCCACGGTGTTGTCCCCAGCGCTCACGTGCCCAAGAAGGCTTGAAGGGGTATTCCAACACTTATGCTGTAGGCCCTTTTGGTGCCTGGACATGACAAATTTCCTGTTTCCTGGTTGTTGAAGACGCAGAGTTTGAATGACCTGGCAAGAATGGATATGGTCGCATGAATTTTCTTCAAGGTGGAGACCTAAGGAATAATGCGGTGCAGAAATGAAAATGGTTTGGAGATTGATAAGGGGTCTGTTTATGGGACACGAATGTGTGGGCGGGGTTCACAGAAATGACGAACTTAGTTACGTACAATGATTCTGATTTATATAACCAGTCTGGCTCAGACAGGGTCTGTGTGATTCAAATCAGAACAGCATGTATTAATGAGACACAAATGAATGCGACGGTGGTTGTAAGACGGATGTTGACTTCTTCAGAACTGTAAGCGTCGAAGGCTTAGTTGTAACATTTAGGAAACGAAACTCTTATTTACATTGCTCGAAACGTCAGGTGGCGGTATGTGTAGTCATGAATCATACAATGCTTTCGCCAACGAAGGCGAAAGTCTAGATCAAAAGGGCCATCCTCCATGCTCGCGGGACATCTTTCAGTCTAGTCGTTTATACAGCTTCGCCTTGCTGCCTCCCGCGCCCGAGCAGCAAGACGCCGCGGCCGCTGCTTCCGGGTGAAGAGTTGACTTGTTGAAGGCCTGAGATGACTGCGGCACATCGACGGCGGGGTTCTTAGTGAAGAAGCCGTCGGGACGCAGCATGACGCTGATACGTTCCATGGGCATGACGGGGAAGTCCTCAATGCGGGGGTTGTGGGTCAGTCCGAATGCTACGGAAGGATGGCATGTTAGTCCATCGTACAGTACTTCCTCAAGGTGGTGCGATACACATGGTAGGGCGAACTTACTGTGCCAGAGAACCACGTCCTCATCCTCGGTTGGATCGTTTCTCTTGACCCATGTCTCGACGCCGTCTGCGCGGTGGCTTTGGTTCGTGAACTCGCCTGCCGCGTAAAGCTCCTCGTCCCGGTACTTTGTGACCCAAATGGGCCGTGTAGCAAATTCAGCCCGTTGATGTCCGATCGAGTTCTTGCCTTGAATCAGCATTTGGCTGGGTGCGGCGTGGAGCTTGTATCCCACGGGCTTGTAAGTGATAGGGTTGATACTGCTGTCATTGCGAATTTTATAAACTCGGCTTCGGCTGATATCAAGATCTGCGGCGCTGGACCTGCTGATGACAGTTTGCTGAGTAGTGTATCCCACAAAATAGGGGTTCTGGTCATCCTCGGGTAAGGGGACACTGTCCTCATAGTAGACAGTATTCTTAAAGCCGTCGAGGGCGGGATCAACCCGGAACGAGAACATATGTTGATGGTAGGGAGCCATAACACCAGGGCCAACATTCGTACCCCATCTGACAGTCTTGCCGTCTTCGTTATCAAACGGTACCGTAGACAGAATGCCAGTAGCACGGACTTCAAGTTCGACGTTGGCCGCCTGATCGAATATATAGGCGAAGATGTATTCATAGTTAGCAACAGTGCAGATCATCTGTATAACAAGCTGACGATTGCGGACAACTGTTGCCGCATTAGTTCTGTAGTTGGTGTGCTTATGTTGAATACCGTTGTCCTGTTCGTGCATGCAGATAATGTTCTTCAACAGGACTGGATTGCCTTTGGAGTCGGCTCGGTAGCCATCAAAGTATTTGATGTGGCCCAAGCAGTCACAGCCGAGCGAGAGCTGATTGGCGTTGAGACCGAAACCAACATCGCCAACATCAAAGGCCTGCTTGCGGTGATAAGGGGCGCGAGGGTCTATGCGGATCAGATTAGCGATAATTTTGAACAGGTACGTTGGGGTTAGATCCCACCTCCATAGGGCACCGTCATCTCCGAGACCGAGAGACGGTAGAAAACACTGCGATTGTCATATGTGACATTGTACAGAACCATACCCTCCCGGTTGTTGAAGCCGACCCTGAAACGCCACTTTTGCCAGTAAACAAAGTTGCCGACCACGTTGAAAGAGGGACCTTCTGGTTGCTGGACAATGTAAGGTCTGAGATCCGTGCGAACAGGCTCATCAAGGAGATCGTGCGCATATTGCACAGCCTTGACAGGCTTCCAAGCCTGAGTCTCAGTAAATGAATGATCATCGCCTCCTGGTAGATAGTCCATGCGGATCAATTCGTGGGTAAAGGCGTCGAAGACGGGAGAGAATTTGCATGGCAGGGAGTAGTGGTTATTCTGAGGGTGGTCGACTTCCATCATGTACATGAAACATTGAAACATCCGACGTGTCTCAGTCTGGTTCTCAGTGCCGTACATCCATGGATCATTGCACACAGCCATTCCCGGGGGCAAGTTAAGCTTCGCGATCTCTGCCTGCACAGCCGGGTGCTTCATGCAGACTTCTTCAATCACAGCAAGTTCATCGATATCGACGGGAGGCTATATGCACATCAATGTCAGTGCTCAATACAAAGTTTCTCGTAGATGATGATACGCATACCTGAACGGTCTTGGGGAGCACTTTCGTCGAGACAATTGACGCGGTGTCAGCATTGATGAGCGCCTTGCAACATTCAAGAGTATCGAGGCGATGAAAGTATGAGTATAGGAGGCGGGTGGGCTTGCGCGGTAAGGGCTGTCCTAGACGTTCGGCTTCAATGTATGGGACAACCTCATGCTTGATGGGTTCGTGAATATCGATCCGATTGTAGCGAAGTTTGACACCAGCGAAGGCATTTTCCAAAACTCGAACCGCTAGTCTGATTTCTCGAGGAGTGACTGGATCGAAGGGATGAGGGCCACTCGATGCAGTCAATCGAGGGCTGGGTTCAGTTGCGAGAGACATCTTGGGGTTGTATTAGAGAACCAGAATAAAAGTACTGGTTTAACCATTGGGGAGGGAGGAGGAGGATATTGAAGGGCCTTTAAGTAGTTCCAAAGATTCTTTTTCCACATTTCGCAAGCAGCAGCAGCAATAGCTGTAGTAGCGTTGAGTTGATCCAGAGATTCCACATTAAGGAGATTGAAGATTATCGACCATGGGAGAGTCTGGATGGACTTGCCTAAAGCGGAAAGTAGGCTGGGGGTTAGTGGGGGGAAGTGGGGGGAAGCGTTTATCTCGCCGATGAAACATCATCCTTCAATCGCTCTTCTCGCTTCTCTTTCGCTCTCCCCACCGCGGCTATTCCAGCTACTCATAGACTGCGAGGATGAGCATCATCATCATACACGGCAATTTCATTCGTCACGCAGTATGTTCTCTCGTACCTGGAATGATGCTCTTCGGAGCCCGAGGGATGCGAGAAATTCCAGAGGCGATAAGAAATGTCCGTCCCACTCTTTCCTTTATCTGTCGCTCTTATCAGTCTACTTACTGACTACGTAACTACACCCAGTCTACAACCATGGGCATGTACGGTACGGACTACTACGGGAAATCAAAAGAGCCGACGCCACTATCTTCGTCTGCTGATGAGTAGCGTCAATCTTCCTGAGCAGGCTGTACTTACGCCGTACTGTACTGTACACCCAGCTGTCTCCTTTGGCAATCCCAAGAGGGGAAGCCCAGGCGATAACGTGGGCGCATCACTTACCCTTTCCAGTTTAGTGCCATCAAGGGAATCCATCTCCGCCGTGTCATCAATCAATAACTAACTCAACTCACTACTCTCGCTCACTGTCACCCCCTCGCCACTTTCGATCAGTACCTGAATCTGAAGATACTAGCCTCGATGCTACCTGCATTGGCTAGAACTTGCGCTTCAAAGAGCGACTCCATATGAGTACTTGATACGTGCTTGTGGGGATTCTCTCCCTGCTAAATCAATCGCATTAGTTCTGACATAGAACTTGTATAACATTCATTTACTCAGTACACCGCCAAAGCTCAGCGTTTCATCCCTCCGGTGCTCGGGTTTCTACCCATGATAGCCTCATAATGTGGGACGACACTATGACTGGAGACCGACTACTACCTCACGCGGCTGCAAACCCATTGGAGGCACAAATTCAGGGCCTTAGTAAGAGACGATACAGGAGAGAGGGCGGGAAATGGACACGCACTGGCTGTTTGACATGTAAACGTCGCCGGAAAAGATGTGACGAATCTAAGCCTGGGTATGTCTAGTGGTCGATTACCTTCGTTGTCACTGACTGAACTCGTTTATCAGATGTCGTAGTTGTGCTAGATTAGGGCTACAATGTGAGGGATATGGCTCAATATGGGCAGAGCCCTTGAACCCGTCTGCACAGGTCTTCAGTCAAACAAAACCAACAAAGCGCAGGAGACTTAGCACATCGTCTTCCAGTTCCTCATCCTCCTTGGGACGAGCCAGTGTGAGCTCCACATGCTCAAGCTCCTTATGGCTACATTACCAACCAACTACCCCTACCACTTTCTCAGATTCTGGTAATAGCGATATGTGTTTATCGAACGTCGATGACACTACGGATGAGGTTGATCAGATGCCAGCACATACCACTGCCGAGAATGGTGACCTCGCTATAATGACACTCACGCCCTGTAAATCCCTCAGTCATCTTTCGCACTCAGAAACGCACTATCTTCAATACCACATGGAGCTCGGCTCCAAGTTACTCGCAAATCTTGAGAGCGCCGACAACCCTTTGCGGTCTCTGATCATTCCTCGGGCCCTATCATCTTCGCTCCTTATGAAAGCTTTATGCGCAGTATCAGCGACGCATTGTGCGAATCGAATAGCTGCCCATTCAGAAGCTCAAACTGCTGCCACAACATATTACATTCAAACCCTGAATGGGCTACAATCTGTGCTCTCGGAATATCCCACTGGAAGATTTCCTGATGAAGCTATTCTCGCGGTGGCTTTACTCTGCAAATACGAGATTGTCCGTGGAAGCGTTAAGCAGTGGGTAGCGCATCTGAATGCTCTTCAGAAGCTAGTCATTGCACGGGGTGGGTTTGGGGCTTTGCATCATGATACCCGGGAGTTCTTGATGGGCTTGTATGTCGTAAGTCTCATGGAGAAAAAGGCCATACTGACAGAGAATAATAGCTACATTTATGCTCATAACGTTGCTAAAATCAGTAATCGCAAGCAAATCACCTCCAGCATGCTTGATATGGAGGACGTCAGGATCACCAAACTCGATATATACATTGGCTACGCGGAAGATCTTGTCAAACTCTGCGCGAGGATCGCTGATCTACCTTCCCTGAACCATGACCCTGTAGCTTTGGGAATCGAAATCCATGCAATGTGCGCCGCCTACCTCTCTATAGCTTCTCCCCAGCCGTCATACTTTCGACTCACAGACGTGCATATATAGCTGATACATACCCTAGTGATACTCTACTGCATAATTGGACGCATCAGGACATAAGGTACATCATTCCCGAGGGCATCACAGAAATGAACCTCTGTCGCCTCCGCATGGTCGCAAATTGTTTCCGCGATGCGGCATACATCTACCTCCATTCAATCCTGGAGAAGATGAGCAAGGGTATGAAAACCACCTTTACTGCAGGCCCCTGGTCAGCTGTGATCACTATGACGAGGTCGGATGCCCTGCAGATGCTTCTGGACAGGATCCGAACGGCCTCACCCCTCGATGCCCACTGCGAATATTCGGCGCTCACATTTCCTTTGCTCATTGCGGGCTGTGAGATCAGGGCACCCGAGGATAAAGAGCTTATCATGACATGCTTGAGTAGCCTTGAGGTCAACTTCGGGATTGGGAATGTTAAACGAGCGAAGGAGATGCTACAAGCTCTATGGGCTATGGAAGGAGTGCATTGGCTGGACTTGCTGGATCAATTACAGTGGGATCTCATACTCGCTTGATATGGGAGATCGATTTTGAAGAGGGTATGGACCCCCGGAGGCGGAGAGGTATGCTCATAACGAACAATTTTATGAGTCCAAGGCATATACGATATCTGTTTAGCCAGTTGATAGAATGATGATGGGCGACGGCGCCAAAGTTTGAATCACCAGCACGATAGTTATATTTGGCTAGAATTGTAAGGGTATCTTCATGTCGTCGTGGCGTAAGTACAGGACAAAGATGGTCGAAGCGCCAAGAGGCCCAAACTCAACTAATGGGCGTCATAAAAGCCAGATGCTTCACTCAATGATCAATCTGAAAGGTCTGTGCACGATGCTTCGTAACGGATTTGTAAAACTGAGATCAGCTCAATCCCATATTCACCTCGTCGCCTAGCCCCAATTCTCGCTCTGCCCGTTCGGTTCCTCCTGCCGCTCGGGCAGCCCATCGATCCAGCTGATCCTGCGCTCGAGTGATTTCCTTTTCTCGGAGGCTACCGTCTGGTCCCTGGCTGCTGCTGTAACTGGCGGTGCCGGAATAGTTGGACAGTCTTCGAGAGTGAGAGATATTAATCGGCCTGGAAGGGGCTCTCCCGGATGGTGGTGAATTGGTACTATTGGCAGACGTTATTCTTCCAAGATCAATGGAGGAGTTGTTGGTAGAGGTTGGTGGAGCAGAGGAGAAGCTGCTGTTCTTGATGTCGCTTACACTCTTCGTGCTCCCGAACCATTGGCGTCTCCGTGACTTGGAGGAGGTCGAGGGGGCCAGGCTATCGGTATCGCATCCACCGCTACTATCCGCCGGGTGCGCATCCACGGTGCCGGTTGGTTTCTTTTCCTGTTTCTCTGCCTCCAAGGCTTGTGACAGACCAGATTTCACTGCTGTAGATGAGCCCTCGGCTGCTGCAGAAGGCACTTCAACGAGTTCAGCGTCGCGACACCATTTCCGACGACGGGTGTATCGGTCCCAGCCGTCCTGGCCACGGCGACCCTCATTCCACTGCAGAAGATTAGCTAGACTGCCTGTGTTGGAATTGAGTCCAAGGAACCAAACTTGCCTTGTTGTCGTAGTAGATCCATCCCCCACCGTCAGAGGACTTGGCATCGGAGTGTCCATTTTGGTCATCGGCCCCTTCGATATGCCAGTCGCTGCCATCTACCCACCGCCACTGTGCATTGCCACTTTGAACGCCAGGCAGCTCAAATTCGTCCTTTGCAGGCACCGGATTCAGATGCTCGTCGGTCCAAGCAGCACGCTCGGAGGGGAAGAGAGAGTAAGTCCAACCAATGCCCAGCCAGCGACGCTGGTTCTCATAGATGATGAATGTGAATCGGACGCCGGAGGAATCCCCGCGGCGTCTCGTGGCGATGTTTACCGCATGCCCGTGACTTTGCATCACGGCCGATAATGTCTTTTCCACATCCGACGAGAAAGACAATCCAGTAATCATGGAACAGATTTTGCGGATGGTCAATGAACGCCATAAGATGACTCGACAGACCCTTGCCGGTCGGGAGTGATAGGTGATGATGATAGTGCCAAAGATCATGACTACACGACGAGTGGTGATCAAATACAATGGCGGGAGGGTTAAAGCAATCCAGAGAGGCGTCACAAATAAGATCCGGAAGAAAAGAGTAGTAAGAGCTGGCCGGGTAGTGGCAGATGTAGCCGTCCTTTGCGTTGATAAGAATTCAGTCAGCTCCACGAGGGGTTCCAACAGTATGTTGCACCGAGTTGTGAATGTCCTCAGAGTTTCGACAATCTCATCTAGGGTCTCGTTGCCATGAGGAGAGCTATCAGACATGGCTCTTTGATGGCTCTGTTTCTCAGCACTGTGAGCCCTAGAGGACAAGGGCGAGTATCGTCTCCAGTACATGCCCAGAATGAGCCCGACCACCAGCAAGAGTGGCCCTGCCCACAAGATGATGACCTCGCCATAGAGGACCAGTGTCCAAAACACGGCCACAAGTAAGAAGCTCTGCCATCCGTCCCCAGTTGTCCATGTGAGCAAGCCCACGAGCTTATTTAAGGGTAGAATAAAGGGGTGCGAATAAGCCAGGGCGCGGGTTATCTGAGGCGGAGTGGCTACTAAAAGAGGGGACTTGCGGTGTACAATTATACTTGAGCGTTGTCTCGAGGTTAAGGATGAGCCGGAGATGGTAGTAGGAGAGAATGCAGCGACCGTCGGAGGCTGAGAGTCAGCATGGTCCTGCGCAGAAGAAGATGACGGGGCCATGGAATCTATCCACGGAAGTTCTTCTATCCTAGCATATCAGTACTTGGTGAACGGCCGACACGAGAGGGATATAACGAGGACTCTTGAGGAGCGTTGAGGATGCGTCGATTGTCTTACATACCGAGTGCTGCCATCCAACAACAGAGACGTCATATGCATTCGCCAAGGGCATTGCGGGCGGTGAGCGGAGAAGAAAGTGAGTAGGTCGCAAGGACGAGGAGGTACGGCGAAGTAGAAGAGGAAGAAGGAGGAGGCGGGGGGGAAGAAGAAGAAGGAGAAGAGAAGGGACAGGCGAGAAGCTCCAGCAGGGGCGGTAGGTAGAATTAGTATTCAGTAACTGGAAAGCCGATCCATCATTCTTCAGATTGCGGGGGGGGGCCAAGGGGAAGCACACAAGAAGAAGTTCGAATTGAAGCCTTTTTCCAAAGAATACTTAGTCGTAGTCCATATGTTGGTTGTCTGGTCGGGAACATGTGACAGGGACTTCTGACCGACCGATTGTACGGGGTACTGTATCACTGTAATTATGAGCCGTATTGTACCGTAACATACCAGACGTCACCAGCACCTCCAGCACTTCCCCGGTTCGGACTAAAACCACCGCCGAAAATTTCCCTCTCTGTCTGTTTCCATTGCCATCCAAACCTGGCTCAACCTCCCCTTCAGCCAGACCAGACAACGAATTCTCACCTCCTCACCCCCCCGACGAGTGCTCCCTCCACTAGATCGGCTCTTATCATTACGCATCATGGTACGTGGTCGGCAAATTTTTCTTTTCCCTTGCTCTCCTGATATCATTCTGTTTCCAGACTGACAATTCCCGCTCTTCGCTATCTTCTAGGCCCATCGCATCGTCACCCAAGTTGTCGTTACGGGCGCCCGCGTCTTTGGTCGCGCCTTCGCCGAGGCCTACAAGCAAGCTCAGGCCTCCTCCAAGTACGCTGCCCAGACAGGCAAGAAAGTGGGCGGCGGGGCTGCTTCTGGGTTGACCCTCGACGAAGCCTGCAAGATCCTCAATGTCAAGCCTCCGCAGGGTGGTGAGGCCAACTTGGAGCAGGTGATGGAGCGCTTCAAGAAATTATTCGACATGAACGATCCTCAGAAGGGCGGAAGCTTTTACCTCCAGAGCAAGATTCTTCGTGCCCGTGAGCGGTTAGAGATGGAGGTCCGACAAGCAGAACGCCATGCCGCCCAGGAGAAGGAACTGCAGGAGGGATGGAAGCCCAAGGTGTATAAGGATCGGTGAAAAGCTTGAACCTACAACAATGGGAAGCTTCCACATCTCGAATCAGCCCTCTCTCCTCCCGGTTCCCTCCGCCAACGTGTTCGATCGGTTCCGAGGCCGGTAAAAGAAGGCTTGATCGTGCCAATCGTCCTCAACTGAACGGTCTCCGAGACTTTGCCGACCTATTTCGACTCCTCCCTCCGCTTCCGAGGTGTCCTTTTTTTTCTTCGCAGCATAGCATGGCGTTTTTGGTGAATCCAAGGTTTTTTGGATTGGAAGACTTGTTCTAGATTCCCTCGATTTCGATGGCGTGTCGCGCCCACCCGGGTCGGACCCAGCACTTGAGTGACAGAAGCGTACTGTTGTCACTGAGGCCCAACTTTCCCGATGGACAACTGTCAGCTCTCGATGCATCGGGTCCGAAACGATGTTTGTTGTGTACATTATTTAAAGAGGTGGGACTTTAAGCCGACAGGGTTAGAGTAGTCCTTGCTCGCTCTGTATGCTTTTTGTTCCTCTTTTGTTGATTCTCCCCTCCTGTACTTCGTGCGCTGAAAGGCGATAGCTTATGTGGCTGTAATTCAATATCCACAACGTGCATATGTATAAATAAGATCCATGCTTTGTTCCTGTCTCTCAGTCCAGTAACGTTGCAAGAAACACAGACCTCACGGCTTCACTGTAGTCTTTAGTGCGATTTACCTACTCTCAGTAGTCCTCAGGAGGTGTAATAAGTATGTACGACCCATGAGATCAGAGACAATTCCCGGGGGTTTTGTCAGAAACGTTTGCCTGCCCCCTCCCTCCCGTCCCCGCGTCGGCGCCTTCTTGTCCCCGCAACGTATTTTTCCATCTTCCCCTCACTTGGTTATTTCAGGCGATATAAATCCCCGGAGATTTGCTACTGCACTTCCGTTTCTTTCCTCCAACTTTCCCACCAGTCTCTACCATTAGAGGATAAGACAGACACGAAGGAACGAAAGGAACGAAGAAACAATGGGTCGCCCTTCGACACCCCTCTCGGCGCATCTGCCGCCTCTGATCATGGGCACGGCGACATTCAACTCCCAATATAACCACGACCCGTACGCACTCCCGACCACCGAGCTGGTCCATCGCGCTCTCACTGACGGCGTGCGCGCCTTCGACACGTCGCCATACTACGGCCCGGCTGAGGAGCTCCTCGGTCGGGCGCTGGCCAGCGAGGCCGTCCGCGCCGCATTCCCGCGCCACAGCTACCAGATCCTCACCAAGGTGGGCCGGATCGCCTCCTCGTCGTTCGACTACTCGCCGCGGTGGATCCGCCACAGCATCCGCCGGAGTCTGCGGCGGCTGCACACCGACTACCTCGACGCGGTGTACTGCCACGACGTCGAGTTCGTGTCGCGCGCCGAGGCGCTGGAGGCGGTGCGCGAGCTGCGCCGCATCCGCGACACCGAGGGCACCATCCGCTACGTCGGCATCTCGGGCTACCCGGTCGACGTGCTGTGCGAGATCGCCGAGCTGGTGCTGCGCGAAACCGGCGAACCCCTGGATCTCGTGCAGTCGTACGCCAACTTCACACTGCAGAACACCCGGCTCCGCAGTCAGGGCTTGCCGAGATTGGTGGCCGCCGGCGTGGACGTGGTGCCCAATGCGTCGCCGCTGGGCATGGGTCTGTTGCGGAGGGACGGCGTCCCCATCGGGAGCATGGGGGATTTCCACCCCGCCCCGGATGGCCTGCGGAATGCCGTCATGGCAGCGGGCGCATGGGCGAACACCCAGGAGGCGGAGAAGCTGGAAGTCATCGCGATTAGGTTCGCGTTGGAGGCCTGGTTGCGCGACGGGGCTCGGGTTGGCGCGATGGGGCCGCCTCTTGCGCGGGCCCCTACCGCTGATTCTGGTTTTGTCTCTGTGGCTTCCAATGGGACTGGAGAGCGGCTGGGCGTCAGCGTGATGGGCGTCAGCAATGTGAGTGAGTTGGAGGAGACGCTTAGCGTGTGGCGAAGTATTCTTGATGGACTGGAGAATGGACAAGATAAGCAGCAGCAGCAGCAGCAGCAGACCCCGTCGGACTGGTCCCAGGATCGTCGGCACCGCATCGCATCTCTGGCGCAGCAAATCCAAGCTATCCTCGGCCCGGACTGGGTGGACTTCACGTGGGCCAGCCCAGGACCTGACTTCGTCAATACTCTACCTGCTGATCACCTGGCATCTCTTGAGAAAGCTGAAGATGCTGCTGCGGAGGCTAGTTAGTCGGGGCGATGGAAACCATTCTGCGACGCCGCTTGTCGAGACAGCAATTTGGTCTTCCCATCAGATTCACGATAGTGGTTCTAATGGAATCTAATTGGTCTGCCCGGCTGCCACGCATTCCCCATCCGACACGGGTTTTGGGTGGGTTTGCATACATTTATCCTTCATGAATTCGAACGATAATTTGCAATGACTCATGGTGTAACTGCCGCTTCCCACTTGCATATTCAAGACTTCAAGTTTTCGACAGGTCTTTCTAGATCCCTTTGCAAACACTGGTCCACATCTCCTTCAACCGGCAGCATCCTCCCCAAGGACTCGCATGTAGCGCTTCCTTGATGAGAAAGAGGTGGGAAAGGAGTGTGTAGAAAGAACCAGAGACACAAAGAGTCTCCTCGGCTGTACCATTTCGATTTTGCTTCTAACTCATTGCTGCTGCTGCTAGTAGCGTATTGCCTGCCAGTCAGACACTGAACAAGTCTTGCCCCTAATTTCGGCTTCGGTAAGGAGAGGCCCTGGTCTCTGTGACAAGGACCTCATCGCAGAGCGAAAAGACGGGATATCTCCCATTGCGACTCTGCTGAGGCAAGTACGTCAGTAATTCTGCACACATGTTAGCCCTGTCGAAACTCCAAGATCTCCCCATCAGACGTTTCAATTGATGAGAACCGCGAACCAAGCTGTGAAACCCCAGGCGCAGCCTTATTCTTCCCATGGACCACAGAGAGACAACAACAGCCCAGCCCAAGCACTTCCTCCCATAACGCCTTCCAAGTCTACATAAATGGGGTATCTAACGCTCAAAAAGACGCAAGTAGAATAGATAACAGGAGAATGCCACCATGGGGAATACATAGTCGTCATCACCAAGCATATGACATCGATCCACTTGCCAATGAATCATGAGGAATTGTACAGACAACATGCGCTCGACTGTACCATGCTATGAGTTTAGTCTTCGCTAGGTGTGTTGGACTCTTTCTCGCGTTGCATAAGATCCCGATCCATGTCTGACTGAGTTTTATACCCACCAAGACTCATTGCTTGCTCATTGGTGATGGAACTGGGAACAGATGGAAGGTCTGGTCGTAGTCGCCTGAGACGTGCCGCACGATCTCGCGCCGCTTGTTGCTTCTTTTGCAGTTTAGTAATCTTCTCCTTCTCCTTCTCCTTCTCCTTCTCCTTCACGGGCGGAGGGGAATTGGGAGGCAGAGAGGGTGGTGGCGGGGCGGTATTAGCCGGGGGTGAGCCTTGAGGTGGGGGTGGGGGTGTGGGAGGCTGATGGAGATGAGCAAAGCGGGGATCATTGTCGAAGATCTGGCGCAGCTGCCACCGTTGCTCGGTATATTCGTCGTAGTTTGCCGCAATGATGGTTTCCAAAATGCTGGCCTTGGGATCCTCTAACCTGGCAGTTGTGATCATTCGCGCCTTGAGCCGTCTGTAAGCTTCAGCAAAAGACCGGAAGATCAAAGCAATCTCTCGTGTGCCGCCAGAAACGTCATTATCGGCATTATTGGGATCTTCGATCGAGAGACGGGGGTTGTTATCTCGGGAGCCGTAGACCTTCTGGAGCCATCCTGTCAGCTCTGTTGTTCAACTATTTGTAAAGGCACTCACTTTGTTGTAGTAACTAGGCGGGTTGAAACGGATGGCAACGTTTTCATAGTCAAAATGCTTGCCGTAGAATTCAAAGAAATCCATGAGCATGCTGCCTAGGTTCGGTGCCGAGTGACCATAAGGCATGTGTTGCAACAAGCTTGTGACCAGACAAGTAATTGAGAATCCACCCAATCCACCAGTGGGTACTTCATTGAGGCCTCGAAGAAGGAGGAACTGCTTGACCACGGACACAAGAACGGGCATTGCGGGGTACTCAGACTTCCACTGCTTGAAGGTTTCATTGGCAACCAGTCCACTGTCGTTGTCAAAGGAAAGATCAACTCTGAGACCCGTAGTTTTGTCCACGAATTTGAGGATGGGCACACGAGCATGAGCGATCGTTTCAATTGAGTTGGGAACAGCTATGTTCTGGTTCTTCAGAAATGCAGCAAACGCGTAGATTTGACCTTTCCGCTCGCCAAAAGTCTTGATCCCATGGCGCATAAAGTTTGTTGAAAGTAGAACCAAATCTATATCCGCAGTGGGAAGGTAGAGGCCGGACGCAAAGGAACCGAATGGACGCAATTGCACACCGTAGTACCTGCTCTGAAATGCAGTCTGCAGTCTAGATACCAAGTCCTCTCGCACGATTTGCTCATAAGAGACCGGCTTCACCCAGTGATAAAAGCTTAAGATTTCGTTGTGTAATCTGTCGCAGGGTCAGCGGAAGCCAATATCCTATTTAGATTGAAGATCGGCACCCACCTGGTACCCAAGTGTAAGGTAGGCGCCATATGATGTAGCCAGGGCGCACCCGATTGAAGTGGGCGCACCCTCCATTCATCAGTTATCGAGCCATCGTTATGGAACCGACTCAGTGGTTTTCCGGTCTTCTTCGAAATGCCCTTCAGCTCGTCATCATATGTTCTCTTTCGACTGCCCAGCGCCGAATCTCTTCCATCAAGTTGACGCTTCGGACCGGTAGGCGCGTTCTCCGGGGGGTTCCTGTCTTCATCCTCATCATCACCCAGCCCACCAAGTGAGATGAAGTCCTCGTTGGTGGTTACTGCATCCTTCTGTGCGGTCTGGTTCGCGGTCGCAGCAATCCGAGCCTTGCGGATTAATTTGACCACATCCACTCGCTTTGATTGACTATCGTCGGGCGGGGGCAGCGCAGTATAAGGATCAGGGTTGGACCACCGGGGAGTGGGCGCCGCTGCAGGAGGGGCGGTATCTGTGGTACTGTTGGACTCAATCGCGCGTTTCTTGCGTGGATGAGTCGCATCCGCATCGTCATCAGAGGATACGTCCATATCCGCCTCTTCGCTGTCGCTGAGGTTTTCTATGGAAGCAAACTTCAAGCCAGGTTTACTGTCCGACGTTCCCTGTGCTAGCAGCTGCTCTGGTGTAGCTTCTCTTCTGGTTCTCAGTAGCGGACGCTCGGAGGTACCAGGACGCGGATAACGAAAGGTGAATTCTTGCTTGGGGCGATACGATGACCGTCGGTCATTTCCCCGGAACTCATAGGCCGGCGGCATGTTGATGAAAGAAAAAGCCCAATACTCAGGGAAGAAATGCGACTGGACCTTGAAGAGAATGAAGGAAAGAGATGGCGCGTGTTCTACCGTGTTCGATCCGTCGGTTTCATTGTGGTTTTTTTTCCCGTCTATTTAGGAAGCGGACGGGAGCGCATCGTGTCGGCCTATTTCAGGAAGGCGGTAGGTGGGTAGGTGAGCGGACATGTAAGTGAATGGGAGTAAATTGGAAACCAAACGTCTGCAACTGCTCCAGCCTAGAGGAGGCAAGTGATCTCCACCAAATGACTACAACTACTTTCTCATTATTTACAGTCTTCAACCTGGCTATCAACCACCTACAGCTTACCCCCCGCTCCAGTAGACTGGCTATTCATTTCCGAGTCCGCACTGTCTAAGACCTGTCTGTAGCCGGTCGATCAAAGTCTTGTCCAAAGCCATCTCAGCAAAACTAACTCTCGAGGTCGCCCACTCTAGCCATTGGCTTGCTCGCGACCCCTCATCTGCATCAAGCAATCCGACGCTGACATCCATCAACAAGGGTCTTTCATCGCTATGCCAGAAGACTGAGGCTCCGCAGCGGCTGCAAAACTCCCGATAAACGCCCGGACTACTTTCAAACCGCTGCATGGTGCCTGCACCGAATTTGAACGGTGCTTTGCGGGCATCGAGAAGATTGGCCTTTGGGATGAACGCCCATGGTTGGATTGGACACCCGCTGGCTAGACGACAGGACGGACAGGCGCAGGTCCCAGCTAGATACCTGGTGTTCGCATTTCGTAGCCACCACTTCACATCGGCAGGGTTTTCCGATGAATTGGCATAGTACGGAACAAGTAGATCCGACCATGGAGAGCTTGCCTCTGTGGAGGAAGCGTCCGGTCGAGTAACGTAGAATTCGATACCTGCGCAGTGACACTGCCCTCGCAGTTCCATGGAGTCCTGCGGCGAGCGCTCGATATCCGCCTTCGCCTCCGAGCAGCTTCTATCACTATCACTATTGGAATAAGCACGAAGCCAGCATGTTGCGGCCATGGTTGCAGGCTCCCCCTTGAGGAAAGAAGCCAGGCCACCATCACGCGTTTCAGAAGCCCGCCAATGCCGCACCGATCGAGTCCGAGGCGAGTTCGCATTATCCACCAGCAACCCGGCTGCCACGAAATATCGTTCCGAAGGCCTCGAATATGCCAAGGCATGGGCGCCGCAGGTTTTACAGAAATACCGAACTATATCCTCGGACTGCTGGTACTCGCGCATGCCGTCCAAGTTCGGTGGCCTTGCTTGTAGGGGATGGTATATAGAGCACAGCATGCCTGTCGTCGTGCGACAGGCGGTGCAGTGGCAGAGGTTCAGGGTTGAATAATCTGTAGACTGCTCCAGACTGACATCCTGTGCAAGACTCCCGCATAAACACGAGATGGCACACTGCATCATACTTGGATATTCCTAGCTTCGTCGTTGGCTGCAATCTAGAGCACACAAATCCTATTGCACCCAGTCAGACAGACCAGTCGAGACATGAAAAGAAGGATAACAACATGAAGGAGAATAGCGTTATGAGCGCCCCCCGAGGCAGAATTAATACTACTTTTCTTGGTTTCAATACTGTACATACAGTGCCAATAGTAAGTTAGTGGTTGGTGGGCATCGCCGGTATTTAGTAACCAAAATCAGCCTGACCTGCAGAAATGTGCTCAAGTCTCGGGCCCGCTAAGATGATGAGAAGAGGGTCACGGTCGGTGAGTATAGTACAGTACAGTAAAGTTACTATTCGTTGTTAAGGATCTGTTTATTTAGGTAGTAGTCGTGGCCTGGCGAGGTATAAATACCGGGTTGAATGACCCCGCCATTAAGTATCTTTCCTCCCGTGCCACAGACCACAATAACAACTTCCTCCTTCCTTACTCCTCTCCAAAGAATCAGATCTAGGGATCTCCTTGTCTATCTCACCCGTTTACTTTAACACCTTTCTACCCTTATCATCATGGGTAAGTGAGCTTATGTGTTTGACTTTCTTGCTTTCTGTTTCGTCATGTTCGTTGATGGTTGTGTGTGTTTGTGTGATGGCCTTAATGCGCAGCGGGGTAAATTCAATGGCGGGGTTCATGATTATCCATGACCCATGACTTTCCACTGCCTGCCTTCGGACATCGCGGTTTCTTTTTTTTTTTTTTTTT